>NW_027437193.1:210996-248496 GCF_033239565.1 Halichoeres trimaculatus | reverse complement strand
CAGACCCGCTCAAAGCTTCACTTTGACCCAGTTCTGATGCTTCATGTGACGTGTGTATGACCTGGATTCTGGCACATGATAAACACACTCTGACCCCCAATTAGACCACAACAAACCCACAATGAGCCCACACCAGGACAGACATGTTCACGTGTCCACGGCTGATTGGCTGTGACCGTGCAGAATCTACAGGGTCATGTGAGAGCCAGCTGTCGAAACATATGTGATCCCTGTGTTTTCTATCTGCCGCTCGTTCCCCACTCTGACAGTCCGACCCTCTGTGAGGTCTGAGGGGGGCTCGGACTGATGCCTGGATTTGAGGCCAGGGAGGATTTGCTGGCAGAGCTGCAGAAAGGAAAAACAAGATGGCTGCTAGGAGTCCACTTCCACCAGAGCGGTGAATTCATGCAAACGAGTTCAGAGGGTTTAACAGAGGCAGCAACCACCTGCTCCTGACCTACAAACACACGAGAAACCGTCAGCAGCAGCAGGACCCATCGGTTAGAGAGACGACTCTGATCACATCCACCCCTCACTCACCTGCTTCAAAATCATCTGTTTACTCTGGGTTTGATCCGGGAGGAGTCCTTTTCTGGAATCCTACAACGAACACGACCTGTGGTCCACGTTCTGTGTCAATAAAGTCACTTTGATCAGAGCTCAGCGAGGGGAACAGAACCACATGTTAGCTTGATGAACTTTAACTGTTTGCCTTTGAAAACCAGGGTCAGTTTGTGATAAAGCAGAAACCAGCAGTTGTATAAAATTTCCTTCATCTCCCAGAAGCCTCTGCTGCATCAGAGGTCTGAATCCCAAAGCACCAAACATGTGCTGCAGCTTCCTGCTCTTTGTTTCCTGTCTGACCGTAGAGACCAGCTGTTAGCATCTCTGCTCTTTGTTTCCTGTCTGACCGTAGAGACGAGCTGTTAGCATCTCTGCTCTCTATTTCCTGTCTGTAGAGACGAGCTGTTAGCATCTCCACTCTCTGTTTCCTGACCATAGAGACGAGCTGTTAGCATCTCTGCTCTCTGTTTCCTGTCTGACCGTAGAGACGAGCTGTTAGCATCTCCACTCTCTGATTTCCTGTCTGACCATAGAGATGAGCTGTTAGCATCTCTGCTCTCTGTTTCCTGACTGTAGAGATGAGCTGTTAGCATCTCTGCTCTTTGTTTCCTGTCTGACTGTAGAGACGAGCTGTTAGCATCTCTGCTATCTATTTCCTGTCTGTAGAGACGAGCTGTTAGCATATCTGCTCTCTGTTTCCTGTCTGACCGTAGAGACGAGCTGTTAGCATCTCTGCTCTCTGATTTCCTGTCTGACCATAGAGATGAGCTGTTAGCATCTCTGCTCTCTGATTTCCTGTCTGACCATAGAGATGAGCTGTTAGCATCTCTGCTCTCTGTTTCCTGACTGTAGAGATGAGCTGTTAGCATCTCCACTCTCTGATTTCCTGTCTGACTGTAGAGACAAGCTGTTAGCATCTCCACTCTCTGATTTCCTGTCTGACTGTAGAGACGAGCTGTTAGCATCTCCACTCTCTGTTTCCTGTCTGACTGTAGAGACGAGCTGTTAGCATCTCCACTCTCTGATTTCCTGTCTGACTGTAGAGACGAGCTGTTAGCATCTCCACTCTCTGATTTCCTGTCTGACTGTAGAGACGAGCTGTTAGCATCTCTGCTCTCTGTTTCCTGACTGACTGTAGAGACGAGCTGTTAGCATCTCTGCTCTCTGTTTCCTGACTGACTGTAGAGACCAGCTGTTAGCATCTCCACTCTCTGATTTCCTGTCTGACTGTAGAGACGAGCTGTTAGCATCTCCACTCTCTGTTTTCCTGTCTGACTGTAGAGACGAGCAGTTTTGACCCCACATGTTGAGTCTGGTCCAGATCCAGAGGCCTAACCCTAACCCTAGCTCAGCAGCTCGGCTTCTTGGTGGAGATCCTCTTCTGTACGTCAGGATTTCTGGAGCCGTCCAGCTTCACCAAAATGCTCCATCAGAAACGTTTCTCCTGCATCGTGCTCACAGTTTGGCCAAAATATTTTGGGTTGTATCTTTGTCAGAATATCTGAAAAACCCGGCACGAGGAAAACAAGGAGTAAACATTTCAGACACTGTTGGCGAGACGTCTCCCCATCTGTGACCGGTTAGAGCGCCACAAACAGAGACAGGGATTAGTCAGGAATCTGGAGGAAACATCACTTCTGGCTCAGATGTTTACAGTTCGGTTGCTTCATTTGTTACTATGGGCGAGAGTGTGTGTGTGTGTGTGTGTGTGTGTGTGTGTGTGTGTGTGTGTGTGTGTGTGTGTGTGTTGTATGGTTTGCTGTTGTGCATGTGGGATCCTTTTCCTTGGACTGTAACGCACTTTGTGTTCATCTTTTTGTCTGAAAACTACTTTATAATTAAAGTTTGATGATTTCATAGACATGATACTGTGTGTGTGTGTGTGTGTGTGTGTGTGTGTGTGTGTGTGTGTGTGTGTGTGTGTGTGTGTGTGTGTGTGTGTGTGTGTGTGTGTGTGTGTGTGTGGAATGGTGTCAAACTGAGTCATAGCCACAGGTTGTGTTCTCTGATCACCAACAGTGTAAACCTTCTCAGGTTTCTTGCGTCAGCTCCGTGGTATTCCTCTCAAACAGGACATTTGAAACCAACGGCACATGCAGGGAGAAAAAAAGTGGCCATGGTTAATCACATGAGCCAATGGGGGGGCTCCTGATGGAAGTCACAGCCAGTTAGCTCCCAGCCAGGGAGCTGCCGTGGAAACTGTTACCAGGATGGAGGAGCAGGAGGTGTAATTGAGTCCAAATGGTCGTTATTCATCCAGTTAAGGCCAGGCGTGACTTTACGGCCGCCCCCCCTGAGTGAACCCAACCTTTGGAGCGGTGCTGAAACAGACCGGGGCATGTTTTTAACTGGGATACAGTTTGTTCTTGACTTCACACAGAGGGGAAACGTTTCAGACTTTCTGTGATACGACAAAGTCTCCAGTAGAAACCCCGAACATGACAGCACAGCGTCAGCGTCTCTGAGCCATCTACACCACCAGCTGGGTGATGAAGATCTGAGTGATGACGAGCTGGGTGATGACGAGCTGAGTGATGACGAGCTGAGTGATGACGAGCTGAGTGATGAAGATCTGAGTGATGACGATCTGAGTGATGACGAGCTGAGTGATGAAGATCTGAGTGATGACGAGCTGAGTGATGAAGATCTGAGTGATGAAGATCTGAATGATGACGAGCTGAGTGATGACGAGCTGAGTGATGAAGATCTGAGTGATGAAGATCTGAATGATGACGAGCTGACTGATGACGAGCTGACTGATGACGAGCTGAGTGATGACGAGCTGAGTGATGACGAGCTGAGTGATGACGAGCTGAGTGATGAAGATCTGAGTGATGACGAGCTGAGTGATGAAGATCTGATTACCTGAGCTGCTGTGTTTACACTGAGCTCCGTCTCAGAGACAACACACCTGTTGATTTACAACATGCGCTGAGTCATGACGACTGCCTCCCCCTCCTGCTCCCCCTCCTGCTCTCCTCCTGCTCTCCTCCTGCTCTCCTCCTGCTCTCCTCCTGCTCTCCTCCTGCTCTCCTCCTGCTCCCCCTCCTGCTCTCCTCCTGCTCTCCTCCTGCTCCCCCTCCTGCTCTCCTCCTGCTCTCCTCCTGCTCTCCTCCTGCTCTCCTCCTGCTCCCCCTCCTGCTCTCCTCCTGCTCCCCATCCTGCTCTCCTCCTGCTCCTCTCCTGCTCTCCTCCTGCTCTCCTCCTGCTCTCCTCCTGCTCTCCTCCTGCTCTCCTCCTGCTCCCCCTCCCGCTCTCCTCCTGCTCCTCTCCTGCCCTCCTCCTGGGTGCTGGGTCGGCTCATTTGCTCAGGGAGGGAGTGCCGCAGCCTGTATTTGTCATGTAAATACTGTCACCTCAACTGCCATTCAAATGAGTTAGCATCCTGGTTGGAAGTGGGTCAGTCAGTCAGTGGGTCGTTTGAGAGGATGAGCGTGAGGCGGTGAACAGAGAGCCTGTGTTTGTCCAGGATCAAAACACCGAGTTATCCTTCAGGTTTCCAGCTCTGACCTCATTTCAAAGATCTGTTTTTAACCACAGACCTTTTTTCTAAGTATGACAAGCATCTGAGTGAGGAACGGTACAAACAGTTTCAGATTTGTCCAAGAGATTTTTTCATCTCTCAACAACATAATCATGTTGTCATTAAGAAATAAGCCTGATTAAAGTAAATCATTTCAATGTTTTTGTTTCAGACACTGCAAAACTTCACCATGTCCAAAATATTACTGAGGCTCTTTTTACATCCCAAAGGTTTCATCCTAAAACCAAAAAAACACAGTAAAAAAAACAAACAAACTGAAAAACACTAAAGTGAGTCTGCCAGGCCTGTAGGTGGTGCTATAACTGTCTTGTCCTGAAGCAGCTTTTGGTAGATCTCCTCTGAAGTAGAGTTGATCATCTGGTGTGTTGGTGAATGCTCAGAGCAGAAGTGGAGCAACAGATGCTCATTTAGTCAAAGACAGTCACAGATTCAGCAGATTGAGCAGAACAAGCTCAACACGGGAGATCACCACCATCCTAACAACGGGACTGATGGACTGTTGGACTGATGGACTGTTGGGCTGTTGGTCTGTTAGACTGTGAGACTGTGAGACTGTTGGTCTGTTGGTCTGTTGGTCTGTTGGTCTGATGGACTGTTGGTCTGTTGGTCTGTTGGTCTGTTGGTCTGATGGACTGTTGGACTATTGGTCTGTTGGTCTGTTGGACTGTTGGACTGTTGGACTGTTGGACTGTTGGATTGTTGGTCTGTTGGACTGTTGGACTGTTGGTCTGTTGGTCTGTTGGACTGTGAGACTGTGAGACTGTTGGTCTGTTGGTCCGTTGGTCTGTTGGTCTGATGGACTGTTGGACTGTTGGTCTGTTGGACTGTTGGTCTGTATGTCTGTTGGACTGTTGGTCTGTTGGTCTGTTGGACTGTTGGACTGTTGGTCTGTTGGACTGTTGGACTGTTGGTCTGTTGGACTGTGAGACTGTGAGACTGTTGGACTGTTGGTCTGTTGGACTGTTGGTCTGTTGGTCTGTTGGACTGTTGGTCTGTTGGTCTGTTGGTCTGTTGGTCTGTTGGACTGTTGGTCTGTTGGTCTGTTGGACTGTTGGACTGATGGTCTGTTGGACTGTGAGACTGTGAGACTGTTGGTCTGTTGGTCTGTTGGACTGTGAGACTGTGAGACTGTTGGACTGTTGGACTGTTGGTCTGTTGGTCTGATGGACTGTGAGACTGTTGGTCTGTTGGTCTGTTGGACTGTGAGACTGTGAGACTGTTTGACTGTTGGACTGTTGGTCTGTTGGTCTGTTGGACTGCTGGACTGTGAGACTGTTGGTCTGTTGGTCTGTTGTTCGTTGGACTGTTGGTCTCTTGGACTGTTGGACTGTTGGTCTGTTGGTCTGTTGGACTGCTGGACTGTGAGACTGTTGGTCTGTTGGTCTGTTGTTCGTTGGACTGTTGGTCTCTTGGACTGTTGGACTGTTGGACTGTTGGACTGTTGGACTGTTGGTCTGTTGGTCTGTTGGACTGTTGGACTGTTGGTCTGTTGGACTGTTGGACTGTTGGTCTGTTGGACTGTTGGACTGTTGGTCTGTTGGTCTGTTGGACTGTTGGACTGTTGGTCTGTTGGACTGTTGGACTGTTGGTTTGTTGGACTGTTGGACTGTTGGACTGTTGGTCTGTTGGACTGTTGGACTGTTGGTCTGTTGGACTGTTGGACTGTTGGTCTGTTGGACTGTTGGACTGTTGGACTGTTGGTCTATTGGACTGTTGGACTGTTGGTCTGTTGGACTGTTGGTCTGTTGGACTGTTGGACTGTTGGTCTGTTGGACTGTTGGACTGTTGGACTGTTGGTCTGTTGGACTGTTGGACTGTTGGTCTGTTGGACTGTTGGTTGTTGGACTGTTGGACTGTTGGTCTGTTGGACTGTTGGACTGTTGGTCTGATGGACTGTTGGACTGTTGGTCTGTTGGACTGTTGGACTGTTGGTCTGATGGACTGTGAGACTGTTGGTCTGTTGGTCTGTTGTTCGTTGGACTGTTGGTCTGTTGGACTGTTAGACTGTTGGTCTGTTGGACTGTTGGACTGTTGGTCGTTGGACTGTTGGACTGTTGGTCTGTTGGACTGTTGGACTGTTGGTCTGATGGACTGTTGGACTGTTGGACTGTTGGACTGTTGGACTGTTGGACTGTTGGACTGTCGGTCCGTTGGACTGTTAGACTGTTGGTCTGTTGGTCTGTTGGACTGTTGGACTGTTGGACTGTTGGACTGTTGGACTGTCGGTCCGTTGGACTGTTGGACTGTTGGTCTGGTGTATAGGGCCCCTGAAAAGGATGTTTTTGATAGGACTTTAGCCTCTGCAGGACAGCTGACCCATGAACTCCCTCATCTCTTTTTGTACTCTGAGACGCTGTTACGCCACCTTATGGTTGAAAGTCCTGTGATGGCGGTTCACAGTAGAAACGGTGATTTAGAAACAGTTTGATTTGAGCACCTTGTTCCTCTAGCGGCGAATGTTTTATTTTCCAACATGTTTTTTTTTCCATATAACCTGACATGTTCAAAGTTATTAAACTTACGCCCATATAAGGGCATGGCAGACTTAACCGAAAGGCATGTATAAAGAAAACCGTGCTGAAACCCACCTCTCCAAAGCGTGCCTAAGCAGAGAACTAAAGCATCCAAAAGTACTTTAAGAGAGATAAAAAGAAGACGCTGATGTTCTGGTAACATGAAATAAGACGCTGATGTTCTGGTAACATGAAAGAAGACGCTGATGTTCTGGTAACATGAAAGAAGACGCTGATGTTCTGGTAACATAAAATAAGGAAACGCTGATGTTCTGGTAACATGAAAGAAGACGCTGATGTTCTGGTAACATGAAATGAGACGCTGATGTTCTGGTAACATTAAAAATAAGATGATGATGTTCTGGTAACATGAAATAAGAAAACGCTGATGTTCTGGTAACATGAAAGAAGATGCTGATGTTCTGGAAACATGAAAGAAAACGCTGATGTTCTGGTCACATGAAATAAGACGCTGATGTTCTGGAAACATGGAAGAAGACGCTGATGTTCTGGTAACATGAAATAAGACGCTGATGTTCTGGAAACATGGAAGAAGACGCTGATGTTCTGGAAACATGGAAGAAGACGCTGATGTTCTGGTAACATGAAAGAAGACGCTGATGTTCTGGTAACATGAAATAAGAAAACCCTGATGTTCTGGTAACATGAAAAAAGAAAACGCTGATGTTCTGGTAACATGAAATAAGATGCTGATGTTCTGGTAACATGAAAGAAGACGCTGATGTTCTGGTAACATGAAATAAGAAAACGCTGATGTTCTGGTAACATGAAAGAAGATGCTGATGTTCTGGTAACATGAAAGAAGATGCTGATGTTCTGGTTACATGAAAGAAGATGCTGATGTTCTGGTAACATGAAAGAAGAAAATGCTGATGTTCTGGTAACATGAAAATAAGATGCTGATGTTCTGGTAACATGAAATAAGAAAACGCTGATGTTCTGGTAACATGAAAGAAGATGCTGATGTTCTGGTAACATTAAAAATAAGATGCTGATGTTCTGGTAACGTGAAATAAGAAAACGCTGATGTTCTGGTAACATGGAATAAGACGCTGATGTTCTGGTAACATGAAATAAGACGCTGATGCTCTGGTAACATGAAATAAGACGCTGATGTTCTGGTAACATGAAATAAGACGCTGATGCTCTGGAAACATGAAATAAGACGCTGATGTTCTGGTTACATGACAGAAGACGCTGATGTTCTGGTAACATGAAATAAGACGCTGATGCTCTGGTAACATGGAATAAGACGCTGATGTTCTGGTAACATGAAATAAGACGCTGATGCTCTGGTAACATGAAATAAGACGCTGATGTTCTGGTAACATGAAATAAGACGCTGATGCTCTGGAAACATGAAATAAGACGCTGATGTTCTGGTTACATGACAGAAGACGCTGATGTTCTGGTAACATGAAAGAAGACGCTGATGTTCTGGTAACATGAAATAAGACGCTGATGTTCTGGTTACATGACAGAAGACGCTGATGTTCTGGTAACATGGTGGCTGACAGAAGAGTGGCAGCACTGTTTCCTTTCAGGAGCTGGTCTTGGTTTTTGTGCCCTCAGTGAGGCCTGCTGGGTAAAAGAGGGTCCGGTCTGCCTCAGTCTTCTTAAATCTTCTCCTCCAGGCAGCGCCATCATGTGAGCTGATGGAAACACCACATCAGGTTTTCACTTTCAGTCCAAGTAGGGATCCTAAATGTTCTGGTCTTTGGGAGACTGTGATCAAAGTCCGGTCTGTCAGCTTTTACATATGAGAGAACAGGAGCGAAGACCCCATTGGTTTGTGTCTGTACAGCTCGCATTTTGGGGCATTTCCTTTGACTAAAACCAGGACAGGTCCCAAACCACCGACCCGTACCGTCCCACTTTTTAGGACCCTTGGGGGCCCAAACTTAACTGATCCGACTCCAGAAGGTGGAGCTAGAAACACTGCAGGCTGATCCAGACCACACCTCTTTACATCACTTCCATCATTGAAAACACGTCACCACAGTTTTTTGTTTTGTTTTTTATATTTTTCTGAGGGAAACAGCATTTCTTTATTTAGAAAAACTATGCCTAAAATTTTCTTTTTTGATGGTTTATTACACGTTTTATAATTCATTTCATGAGTCTGGACATAAGTTCATATGATTTATTAAACTTTGGGATATAAGGCATTCCTGATGCAAAGCACACGGTGGTAAACAAGAAAGACATGGCAGCATGTAACATACGCTCTGACAGATTTGGTATGTGCGGTCATTAAGGGTTAATGCTATGGAGACGAGAAACCAGACAGTCCAAAGTGGTTGTCAGAGTAGGACTTCAGCTCACGTGGGAGACGGGAAGCTCCACGTGAGACCCAGACCCAGAGCGGGGTTTTCCTGGTGAACAGGGCTGAAAGGAAAACCACAGTAACCAAACAGCTTCTGCTCTCTGAGGCTTCGGCACCAAAAAGCCGCTCGGGTCTTCCTGTCCCCGAGTGACCGGGCGTAAACTGTAACGTGGAGGAGCAGGATAGAAAGCCCTGGTTGTTTTCTCTGCTGGTTTGTTTCTGTTTTTTTCAAAGCCTGCCTATTTATCCATTAGTCACCACCGCAGCACTGGAGCTGCTGCCAAGGCCGGTTCTGGATCCACAGGCCTGTGTTTCAGCAGTCTGGCTCGTCTCGCTCTGAACTCTGAAATATGAAGCTGGTTTGGAGAGGCTGCAGTTTGTGGTGAAAGAGACGCGAAAGGTTGAGCGTGCTGAGAGTTGTGCTGCTGTCAAACTGATGGAGAAGGTTTTGGCGCTACCTGAGAGCGCCCTGAACGCTCTCGCTCTGAGTCTTTAAAGGGGTCCAGGTGATGTTTCTGTCAGGATGGAAGTTTGACCCTTCAGTGTTCTTTATCCCGAGGCCTGTGGCAGCAGCTGGTGTCCAGAGGGGGGCGTCCTGTGACAGCAGGCAGCTTGGCGTTCAGGGGGGCTGTGAGCTGAGCTGCTGTGTCTTTGAGCTCAGCTCATCCAAACATTTTATAACCAAAGCAAAATGATCTGTGTCAGATTCTGATGGTTTCAAATCATCGGAGAGAAAATGTGGTGTTGAGTTATCAAACTCAGAAACGTGACTGATTTCTGGGTTTAGAGTGAAATGTTGTCTCATTACTGCCAGCTAGAGGGTTTCAGCTGCTCAACACTTCAGGTTCTGGTTTGAAGATGCTCCAGATGTTTCAGTGAGGGACCGGTTAGCACCTGGACTCTTCCTCTACAGAGCCATGCTGCTGTAACCTGTTCAGACACTCTGAAGCCTGTACGGTCTTCGTCTGACGGTAGGATGTGTAGTTATTGTTCAGTTTGTGTTTCTACGACCTTTAATTCTCTCTTTCCTGATCCTCAGACATACATCGGCTCCATCCTGGCGGCGGTGAACCCTTACCAGCTCCTCCCGGGCCTTTACGACCGGCCGGCTGTGGAAACGTACAGTCGACATCACCTCGGCGAGATCTCCCCGCACATTTTCGCCGTGGCCAACGAATGTTACCGCTCTCTGTGGAAGAGGCTGCAGAACCAGTGTGTCCTCATCAGGTGGGTGACCTCATCGGGTGGGTAACCTCATCAGGTGGGTGACGGGAAAGGTGTCTCTGAAGTTAAAGTAAGGATTGGTGGCCACTAGGGGGCAGCAGGAACCTCCTAAACAAGCTGGATGTGCTATAAAGCTGCAGTTTGGGAATATCCAATCATTATCCTCCCATTTCCTATCAGAGCTTGTTTCAAGCCCTCTGATTGGCTGCCTCCCTGAGCCATTGTTGCCCTATGCTGGTTAGCCCCGCCTCTCGGTGCACTTACCTCTAAAGTCTTTGATCCGAGGGTGTCGGGTCCCCTGGTTAGCTTCGGCTCTGAAGATCTGAGCCCCTCACGCTGCGACCATCTCCTTCCTCTGTCCACCTCCTTCCTTCCTCATATCCTTCCTCGTATCCTTCCTCATATCCTTCCTCATATCCTTCCTCATATCCTTCCTCTTTGATTCAAGCTGGACGCAACTTTCACATCCTGAGTGGCTCCATTGTTCCTTCAAACACGAGACATTTTCCCCTGGAGGCCTCTGAGCACGAGTTATTTTTACATGTAAGAGATGATAATATTTGGCTCTGGAGCTCGCACACAGCGGATGTAGCAGATATCAGAGTGTGGGGCTCGGTGGGAACTGCTGAGGTATCCTGAATACGTGGCGCTCAGAGGACTTCTTCCTGTCCTGTTGGGACATCAGGTCCAAAGTAAAGTCAGATCTGAGGGGATTATGTAAGAGCACAGAAGAAACAACGAGAGCACTCAGCGTTTGAGTGACGTGAAACCTGGTTGGAGGGAAATTATTGGGATCACCGACTGAATCGTGATTAAACTTGTAAATTCAGAGATCTCCCTTTAATTACACCAACTCTACTGAGAGATTAGTTTCACTTTGAACTCTAGAGCAATCTCACATTCAGGTAATCCAGAAAAACTAAGCTCTGCATCTGCTGCGCTGTTGGTGTCAGTAGCTCATTGCTTCAGGCAGCAGTCTCCGCGTTTTCTGACGATTAACGTACATGATTTTACAGCCCTGTATCTCCCACTTTCACAGGCATTCTGGGTAATGAGACACACATGTCCAGGCCTCAGACTCGGCTGGTTTGAGTTTGTGGAGAAAGTAGAAAGTCAGCGGTGGCTTTGCTTTTATTGTTAATGAATAATGAGAGCACTTAGTGCAGCAGCTGCTCGACACCCTCAGAGTCCAAAACGCCTCGCGTCGCCCCCGGTTACCGTCAGCTTCCTGTTGAACCAGGTTTCATCAGCGTTAGGAAAGGGAGAAACTCAGCTTGTTCTGATGGGACTGACTGAGTGATGGGAACACGAGAAACCTCCTGAAAAGTCGATGTTGGCTCCAAAGCCTGGTTCATCCCTCTGCACTGACCCGGTGCTGAAATCACCTCATGTGTCTCACAGCGGTTCTGCCAGTGTGGCCCGGCAGACACTTCAGTTCACAGAAAGACGATCCAGCCTGACAGGAAGTACAGAAAACACGTGAAAAAATGCACTCTTCCAGAATAAAACAAAGCGTGGGGGAACCAGATGGTTTTTATTTTGACTCCAACAACAAACGGTGAAAAGTGGAAAGGCCAGTCCGAGCCAGCAGCTCTGAGCTTTTCTCTAAAGTTCCAGGGTTTTAAGATCCAAACTGGGTTTCTAGTCTGATCTGGATCCTTTGGTCTTGAGGGTTCTGGAACTCAGAGATCACATTTATTCCTGAATGCTATTAATCTGGATCATTCTGGGACCCTGGAATCAAAGTCAGTTCTGGACTTGATCTCGAATCTATTTTTTCATCCTAAGGATTCTAAAAGTCCAGGAATAAACTGAGGAATTTGGCCGTGGTTAAAGAGTGCTGTTTCTGATCCAAAGGATTCTGGAGTTTTGAGATCAAAGTCAGAATCCTGGTCTTGACCTGGTCCGGCTTCTTCTGGTCTTGAGAGTTGTAGAATTCTTCCATCAAGGCCAGAATTCCTTTGGACCAGGAGAATTACAGAACAAAGTCTGGTTCCTGTCCCGGTCTCAGAACTCTGCTGTTGATCCGGAGGATTCTGGAAATCCACCGTAGCTTTAGCCTCAGTCCAGACAGTTATCTTTGGACACAGCGGAGCGAGTGAAGTCTGTTTTCCTGCTTCTCTCTCCTCTGTAAAGGTGCAGTACGTGATGACTTTGACCTGGATACGTGGAGTTTTCCGTGTAATGTGGTTGGACTGAGAAAAAGGAGCAGCTCTGTCCGTGCCGTCTCCCCTCACATGTTCTCAGTCGTCCTGCAGCTCGGCACAGAAGCTCCTTTGTCCTTCAGGATGTCGGTCAGTGGGAAATATGTGCGCCACAGCGAGGCGTAAACACTAACATGCCGTATTGTCGTGGTCGGAGGCCCCGAGCTGCACAATGCTGCCGTTCTGTCAGCGTCCATACATCAGGGCTGTAGACCTGCTCTGTGTTTGTCCTCGCCCTGCTCTCCTGGTACTCTTCCTGCTGCTACCCGCGGATTTCCCCTGAGGGCTGGGGCAGCCTCATCTCATCGCGCTTTTCTTGCATTTCCCTCCTGAACTCTTGTGTTTCTGTGACTTTAGGAAAATAGCTGATGTAGCGCAGAGTCTTCAGCCTCTGGAAGAAGAAAAACACTGGCTGGTTTTTTCCGTGACAGCAGCAGCTGCTCATGGGTCCATGTGGGTCAGAGCGGACAAACCACAGACCGTAGTCACGACCTTTAACTGTGGCCTCAGCTCAAACACAACCTGACGCTTCGCCGTCTGATGGAGGAGGCGAAATGACACGCTGAGGTTTCCAAAACACACAGCGTAGAGGATGATTATCCTCTTCTCTCTTTTTCCAACTAACACTGGATCCGTGTTCAGCTCCAGAGACTTGGAGTTCATCACAGTTTCTCTGGTCCTGGATTAACCATTTCACAGCTTCTGGCTGCTGTCCCAACATTAAGAAGAAGCTCACGTTTCTCTGACTGAGAATCAACAGCAAATACAGTTTGTAAAGTTGGTCGTTTTTTAAAGAAGCAGGTTCTAGTTTAACAATTCAGGTGCTGGAGTGATGCTAAGAGCTCCAACAAAGCCCCTTCAAACGTCACATCTCACTTCAGGACGGCTGAAATCTGGATCAGAGATCTCTGAGTCTGATCGACCGGAGCCAGACCTACAGGTCCACTTCAAGGTTCAAATAATCACCAAGGACTTTATCAGTCCAAGAAACACCAGATTAAAACCTCATCACTCTTCAGTCGGGTTAAGGTGGGCTCATTCAGGGGGACGTGGAGACGGGGAGACAGGGAGGGTCGGCCTCTTTCAGACGGATTGGAGCTCAGGAACTGTGTTTGAGGCTGGAAGTTAAGTCCAGGTGTGTGATCTGTCAGTCTGAGTCAAAGAGCTGCTGCTCGACCTGCTACCTGCTCTGCTTCCCAACATGCTCTGCTTCCCAACCTGCTCTGCTTCCCAACACGCTCTGCTTCCCAACATGCTCTGCTTCCCAACCTGCTCTGCTTCCCAACACTCTCTGCTTCCCAACACGCTCTGCTTCCCAACACGCTCTGCTTCCCAACATGCTCTGCTTCCCAACATGCTCTGCTTCCCAACATGCTCTGCTTCCCAACATGCTCTGCTTCCCAACACGCTCTGCTTCCCAACACGCTCTGCTTCCCAACCTGCTTTGCTTCCCAACACGCTCTGCTTCCCAACGTGCTCTGCTTCCCAACACGCTCTGCTTCCCAACCTGCTCTGCTTCCCAACCTGCTCTGCTTCCCAACATGCTCTGCTTCCCAACATGCTCTGCTTCCCAACATGCTCTGCTTCCCAACACGCTCTGCTTCCCAACATGCTCTGCTTCCCAACCTGCTCTGCTTCCCAACCTGCTCTGCTTCCCAACATGCTCTGCTTCCCAACGTGCTCTGCTTCCCAACATGCTCTGCTTCCCAACCTGCTCTGCTTCCCAACCTGCTCTGCTTCCCAACATGCTCTGCTTCCCAACATGCTCTGCTTCCCAACATGCTCTGCTTCCCAACACGCTCTGCTTCCCAACATGCTCTGCTTCCCAACCTGCTCTGCTTCCCAACGTGCTCTGCTTCCCAACATGCTCTGCTTCCCAACATGCTCTGCTTCACAACATGCTCTGCTTCCCAACATGCTCTGCTTCCCAACGTGCTCTGCTTCCCAACACGCTCTGCTTCCCAACATGCTCTGCTTCCCAACCTGCTCTGCTTCCCAACCTGCTCTGCTTCCCAACATGCTCTGCTTCCCAACGTGCTCTGCTTCCCAACGTGCTCTGCTTCCCAACGTGCTCTGCTTCCCAACACGCTCTGACACAATCACTTCTCCTGTTGGTTCCTGAAGAACTCTAAAACCATCTGAGAGCGGGACCTCGTAAAAAACCTCTAACATGGAGGAGCCCCCACCCACACAGAGAAAGGTGTGAGTGTGTGAGTGTGTGAGTGTGTGTGTGTGTGTGTGTGTGTGTGTGTGTGTGTGTGTGTGTGTGTGTGTGTGTGCGTGTGAGTGTGTGTGTGTGTGTGAGTGTGTGTGAATGTGTGTGAGTGTGTGTGTATGTGAATGTGTGTGAGTGTGAGTGTGTGTGAATGTGTGTGAGTGTGTGTGTATGTGAGTGTGTGTGAGTGTGTGAGCGAGGAAAAAGAGGAGCCATAAATTGCAGGCTGGCACTTTAAGGCGAGGCAGGAAGCTTTCTCCTGGATTTAGGGGATTGTGGGTAATCAGATCCAGGCAGAGGGAGGGAAAGAAACGGGAGCTGCTGTGACGGAAGAAGACGAGGATCCAGGAAACAAAAAACATGTCTGCTCATTAATGTTCATGATGCCTCCACCCTGCCAACGTCCTGCCTCCACCCTGCCTTCACCCTGCCAACATCCTGCCTCCACCCCTCCTCCACCCTGCCAACGTCCTGCCTCCACCCCTCCTCCACCCTGCCTCCACCCTGCCTCCACCCTGCCAACATCCTGCCTCCACCCTGCCTCCACCCTGCCAACGTCCTGTTTCCACCCCTCCTCCACCCTGCCTCCACCCTGCCAACGTCCTGCCTCCACCTGCCTCCACCCTGCCAACGTCCTGCCTCCACCCCTCCTCCACCCTGCCTCCACCCTGCCTCCACCCTGCCTCCACCCTGCCAACGTCCTGCCTCCACCCCTCCTCCACCCTGCCTCCACCCTGCCTCCACCCTGCCAACATCCTGCCTCCACCCTGCCTCCACCCTGCCAACGTCCTGCCTCCACCCTGCCAACGTCCTGCCACCACCCCTCCTCCACCCAACCCTGTGGAGGGCGTTGGCAGTTGGGATGTGTCTGGCAGGTTTTTGGATGTTATTTCCTGCGTTGGTGAAAATGAATAAATGTTTCTCTCGATGACAGACGATGAACTTTTAGTCTCAAAATATGAAGCATGAGAGCTAAACTGCAGTTCCTGGAGTGTCCACTAGATGCTGGCTGCAGAAAGACCTGAGAGCACAGACACACCTGTTTAAAAAGCAAACCTTTACAGCGTTGATAAACATGTTTACAGCCTGGTTCAGGAAGAAGTTTTGCTCTGAGTGTCTCATTTTATCAGAGGGGATTTTTGCACTGCTGGTTATTTTTGAGGTGATGAACTTTCCAACACGCCCACAAACAGCCGCAGCTGATTTGACTGACAGGTGGACAAACCAGTAGCTGTTAGCAAAGAGGCTGATGAAGCGGCTAAGTCACGACAGGCTTTAAAACTCTGTGCCAGAAACAGACGGGTCATGTCACCACGTCAGATCTTCTCTGAATAATGACACAGAAACCTAAAAAAACTTTAACAGATGAAAGTTTTGTTTTTGTTGATGAGATGAGAAAAGACTGAAATGTGCCACGGCCTGTCAGTTCTAAATTTGTCATTTCCTCCAATCGGTCAAAATCCAAACATACAGAGGTCCTTTCTGCACACCCCCCACCACCACCACCACCAAACCAGAGCAGAGACCTTCTGGATGCTTCTGTCAGAGAAACATGTTGATCTCAGCCTCCTGCTGGGTCCAAAACAGTCCAGGTTTCATTCTGATCCAAAGTCCAGGGGAATGTTATCCCCTAACCCCAACCCTGTCCCTGATCCTCTGACCCCAGAGGTGGGCTGGAGGTCAGACCTGAGCCTCTGCAGCTCCCTTAATCCATCAGGCATGTGGGGTCACAAAAGCCCCGCAGCACAAACATACCTGAGAGGGTCTTCCCTCCTGGGCCGTTTCTCTGCGCGCTCTGGTTAATCATCAGACTGAAGCGTGTCCAGAGGAAGGAATGCTTCGCAGCAACACCAGAGAGCATGATGGGAAGGAAACTGGGTTTATTAAGACCTGAAGTCTGTGTTTATGCTCCTCTCCAAGCTCCTCCTCTCCCAGCTCCTCTCCCAACGCCTTCTCTCCCAGCTCCTCTCCCAGCTCCTCCTCTCCCAGCTCCTCCTCTCCCAGCTCCTCTCCCAGCGCCTCCTCTCCCAGCTCCTCCTCTCCCAGCGCCTCCTCTCCCAGCTCTTCTCCCAGCTCCTCCTCTCCCAGCTCCTCCTCTCCCAGCGCCTCCTCTCCCAGCTCTTCTCCCAGCTCCTCCTCTCCCAGCTCCTCCTCTCCCAGCTCCTCTCCCAGCTCCTCCTCTCCCAGCGCCTCCTCTCCCAGCTCCTCTCCCAGCTCCTCTCCTAGCTCCTCCTCTCCCAGCTCCTCCTCTCCCAGCTCCTCTCCCAGCTCCTCCTCTCCCAGCTCCTCTCCTAGCTCCTCCTCTCCCAGCTCCTCTCCCAGCTCCTCCTCTCCCAGCTCCTCCTCTCCCAGCTCCTCTCCCAGCTCCTCTCCCAGCGCCTCCTCTCCCAGCTCCTCCTCTCCCAGCTCCTCTCCCAGCGCCTCCTCTCCCAGCTCCTCTCCCAGCTCCTCTCCCAGCTCCTCCTCTCCCAGCTCCTCCTCTCCCAGCTCCTCTCCCAGCTCCTCTCCCAGCTCCTCCTCTCCCAGCTCCTCCTCTCCCAGCTCCTCTCCCAGCTCCTCTCCCAGCTCCTCCTCTCCCAGCTCCTCTCCTAGCTCCTCCTCTCCCAGCTCCTCTCCCAGCTCCTCCTCTCCCAGCTCCTCTCCCAGCTCCTCTCCCAGCTCCTCCTCTCCCAGCTCCTCTCCCAGCTCCTCTCCCAGCTCCTCCTCTCCCAGCTCCTCCTCTCCCAGCTCCTCTCCCAGCTCCTCTCCTAGCTCCTCCTCTCCCAGCTCCTCTCCCAGCTCCTCCTCTCCCAGCTCCTCTCCCAGCTCCTCTCCCAGCGCCTCCTCTCCCAGCTCCTCTCCCAGCTCCTCCTCTCCCAGCTCCTCCTCTCCCAGCTCCTCTCCCAGCTCCTCTCCCAGCTCCTCTCCCAGCTCCTCCTCTCCCAGCTCCTCCTCTCCCAGCTCCTCCTCTCCCAGCTCCTCTCCCAGCTCCTCCTCTCCCAGCTCCTCTCCCAGCTCCTTCTCTCCCAGCTCCTCCTCTCCCAGCTCCTCCTCTCCCAGCTCCTCTCCCAGCTCCCCTCCCAGCTCCTCCTCTCCCAGCTCCTCTCCTAGCTCCTCCTCTCCCAGCTCCTCTCCCAGCTCCTCCTCTCCCAGCTCCTCTCCCAGCTCCTCTCCCAGCTCCTTCTCTCCCAGCTCCTTCTCTCCCAGCTCCTCCTCTCCCAGCTCCTCCTCTCCCAGCTCCTCCTCTCCCAGCTCCTCACCCAGCTCCTCTCCCAGCTCCTCTCCCAGCTCCTCCTCTCCCAGCTCCTCCTCTCCCAGCTCCTCTCCCAGCTCCTCTCCCAGCTCCTCTCCCAGCTCCTCCTCTCCCAGCTCCTTCTCTCCCAGCTCCTCCTCTCCCAGCTCCTCTCCCAGCTCCTCTCCCAGCTCCTCCTCTCCCAGCTCCTCTCCCAGCTCCTCTCCCAGCTCCTCTCCCAGCTCCTCCTCTCCCAGCTCCTTCTCTCCCAGCTCCTCCTCTCCCAGCTCCTCCTCTCCCAGCTCCTCTCCCAGCTCCTCTCCCAGCTCCTCCTCTCCCAGCTCCTCTCCCAGCTCCTCTCCCAGCTCCTCCTCTCCCAGCTCCTCCTCTCCCAGCTCCTCTCCCAGCTCCTCTCCCAGCGCCTCCTCTCCCAGCTCCTCTCCCAGCTCCTCCTCTCCCAGCTCCTCCTCTCCCAGCTCCTCTCCCAGCTCCTCTCCCAGCTCCTCCTCTCCCAGCTCCTCCTCTCCCAGCTCCTCTCCCAGGTCCTCCTCTCCCAGCTCCTCTCCCAGCTCCTTCTCTCCCAGCTCCTCCTCTCCCAGCTCCTCCTCTCCCAGCTCCTCCTCTCCCAGCTCCTCTCCCAGCTCCCCTCCCAGCTCCTCCTCTCCCAGCTCCTCTCCTAGCTCCTCCTCTCCCAGCTCCTCTCCCAGCTCCTCCTCTCCCAGCTCCTCTCCCAGCTCCTCTCCCAGCTCCTTCTCTCCCAGCTCCTCCTCTCCCAGCTCCTCCTCTCCCAGCTCCTCCTCTCCCAGCTCCTCCTCTCCCAGCTCCTCACCCAGCTCCTCTCCCAGCTCCTCTCCCAGCTCCTCCTCTCCCAGCTCCTCCTCTCCCAGCTCCTCTCCCAGCTCCTCCTCTCCCAGCTCCTCTCCCAGCTCCTCTCCCAGCTCCTCCTCTCCCAGCTCCTTCTCTCCCAGCTCCTCCTCTCCCAGCGCCTCCTCTCCCAGCTCCTCTCCCAGCTCCTCTCCTGGCTCCTCTCCCAGCTCCTCCTCTCCCAGCTCCTCACCCAGCTCCTCACCCAGCTCCTCTCCCAGCTCCTCTCCCAGCTCCTCCTCTCCCAGCTCCTCCTCTCCCAGCTCCTCCTCTCCCAGCTCCTCCTCTCCCAGCTCCTCACCCAGCTCCTCACCCAGCTCCTCTCCCAGCTCCTCCTCTCCCAGCTCCTCCTCTCCCAGCTCCTCCTCTCCCAGCTCCTCTCCCAGCTCCTCTCCCAGCTCCTCTCCCAGCTCCTCTCCCAGCTCCTCTCCCAGCTCCTCCTCTCCCAGCTCCTCTCCCAGCTCCTTCTCTCCCAGCTCCTCCTCTCCCAGCTCCTCTCCCAGCTCCTCTCCCAGCTCCTCTCCCAGCTCCTCTCCCGGCTCCTCTCCCAGCTCCTCCTCTCCCAGCTCCTCACCCAGCTCCTCACCCAGCTCCTCTCCCAGCTCCTCTCCCAGCTCCTCTCCCAGCTCCTCTCCCAGCTCCTCTCCCAGCGCCTCCTCTCCCAGCGCCTCCTCTCCCAGCTCCTCTCCCAGCTCCTCCTCTCCCAGCTCCTCTCCCAGCTCCTCTCCCAGCTCCTCTCCCGGCTCCGTGTGGGGGGTCATACCTTGGGTGGCAGCAGCTTGTGAAGAGCCAGAGTTTGGTACAAAGGCAGCGTGCAGTTTTTGTGTGTCCCCCTTTGGGTTAGCTGGCACACGGCCTGAGGTCTTTGAAACGAGCTGGATTTAGCGGGTCCTTTCAGGGTTTTGTCCGAGTCGTTTAAATGAGTTACACACACCAAGCCCTTTAAAGTGGGATCCAATCCCTTTAGGAAAGCTGGACCGCGTGCTGGACTGAGTCAGATCTGGACCTGTTTCCATGCAGCTGAACCAACAACCCACTAAAATAAAAGTGGTGCACGGCAGCCCTGCTCTTTTCTGGACTTCTGGTCCCAGAGGAGCTGGAACACAAACCAGTCTGTAAGAAACAACCCCCCCCCCCCAGGAAAGCTTGTGTTATATCAGGGTCAGCATTCAGTCTCAGCTTTATGTGAGTTTTTTCTGTGTCCAACTCCAAGAACAAAATATTTTTGAGCCAATTTGTTTTTTTTTTTTCTCTTCCTGCTGCTTCTGCAAACCCTGTTTCAGCTCAACTCTAACCCAGGGGCCCCTGTGAGCTGTGTCTAATCTTCACTTTTCTTTATGTACCATTACTGATGTGCCCAACCCTAACCCTGTTCTGTACCCTGGAGGTCCTAGCTGCTGCTCTACCTGCCTTTTTTTTCAATGTGTACACGTACAAGAAAAAGAGACACACTTTCTGCACCTTGGTTTTTAATGCAGACATATGACATGAAGATAAGTGTGCTCTGCCTGCCTTAGCTGAAGAGAGAGAGGACGTTAACTCCCCCCACCCTGGTTTATATTGTAAGCACATGAAGGATAGACCTTTAATGAGCACCAGCTCACAGCCCCTCTGCTTTCCTCTCCCAGAGAGTCTGTGTATGTGGCCGTCACCTCTCCAGCTAAAACAAGACACCCTGAGAGTTTTCTGTCTGTCAGGGCTGTTTTCTGTCAGTCAGGGCTGTTTTCTGTCAGTCAGGGCTGTTTTCTGTCTGTCAGGGCTGTTTTCTGTCTGTCAGGGCTGTTTTCTGTCTGTCAGGGCTGTTTTCTGTCTGTCAGGGCTGTTTTCTGTCTGTCAGAGCTGTTTTCTATCTGTCAGAGCTGTTTTCTGTCTGTCAGAGCTGTTTTCTGTCAGTCAGGGCTGTTTTCTGTCTGTCAGGGCTGTTTTCTGTCTGTCAGGGCTGTTTTCTGTCAGTCAGGGCTGTTTTCTGTCAGTCAGGGCTGTTTTCTGTCAGTCAGGGCTGTTGTCTGTCTGTCAGGGCTGTTTTCTGTCTGTCAGGGCTGTTGTCTGTCTGTCAGAGCTGTTTTCTGTCAGTCAGGGCTGTTGTCTGTCTGTCAGGGCTGTGACTGGATGGTTGTTCATGTTAAATGTTGGTGGAGAACAGTCAAAGCTCAGAGATATTCAGGGAACAGAGCTGAAACCTGCTGATGTGTCCATTCAAATGAATGTAGCTTTTTTTTTTTTTTTTTCATTTCACCACAACGGGATGAACCAGATTAAAGTTTATTTATTGTCACTTAAACTAGTTTGGAAGTTGATTATTGTTCATTTTCCAGGTAAAATGTCAAACTTAGCTGTTTTTTTTCTGTTATTCTGGTAAAAATATCTTGTTGAAGTGTTGGTTCATTTTTTGCAGAAATCAGCTGATCTGTAAACACGTTGTGCTGAACGTGGTCGAGCTGCTCTGGAGTCTGTATTCTGTGTTAGATTCTTCTTAAAGCACACAAACTGGACACAAACATCTCCATCCTCCTCCTCAGACATTTAATCTGAGCTTTCTAAAACTCTGCAGCGAGGAGCCACCCAGCCATTATCCAAATGAAGAGCCCTGTTCCCCGAGAGAATCACACCTACACTCACCAACTGTTTACACATGTGGAAAAACAGCGTTCAGGACGCCACAGTCACAGACAGTTATTTATGTTGGTGCTTATTAAAACCGAAGCTGTAGATTACATCAACAGCTCCAGAGCGCCTCCTAGAGGTGTCAAAGTGTGTTGACTGACAGCCACCAACATCCTGCTGTGACTCTGTGACTCTGTGTGACTCTGTGACTCTGTGTGACTCTGTGGCTCTGTGACTCTGTGACTCTGTGTGACTCTGTGACTCTGTGACTCTGTGTGACTCTGTGACTCTGTGACTCTGTGACTCTGTGTGACTCTGTGTGACTCTGTGACTCTGTGACTCTGTGTGACTCTGTGACTCTGTGTGACTCTGTGTGACTCTGTGACTCTGTGACTCTGTGTGACTCTGTGACTCTGTGTGACTCTGTGTGACTCTGTGTGACTCTGTGTGACTCTGTGACTCTGTGACTCTGTGTAACTCTGTGTGACTCTGTGACTCTGTGACTCTGTGACTCTGTGTGACTCTGTGACTCTGTGTGACTCTGTGTGACTCTGTGTGACTCTGTGACTCTGTGTGACTCTGTGTGACTCTGTGACTCTGTGACTCTGTGACTCTGTGACTCTGTGTGACTCTGTGTGACTCTGTGACTCTGTGTGACTCTGAATGACTCTGTGTGACTCTGTGACTCTGTGACTCTGTGACTCTGTGACTCTGTGTGACTCTGTGTGACTCTGTGACTCTGTGTGACTCTGTGACTCTGTGACTCTGTGACTCTGTGTGACTCTGTGTGAATCTGTGACTCTGTGTGACTCTGTGACTCTGTGACTCTGTGTGACTCTGTGTGACTCTGTGTGACTCTGTGACTCTGTGTGACTCTGTGTGACTCTGTGACTCTGTGTGACTCTGTGACTCTGTGTGACTCTGTGTGACTCTGTGTGACTCTGTGACTCTGTGTGACTCTGTGACTCTGTGACTCTGTGACTCTGTGTGACTCTGTGACTCTGTGACTCTGTGTGACTCTGTGTGACTCTGTGTGACTCTGTGACTCTGTGTGACTCTGTGACTCTGTGACTCTGTGACTCTGTGTGACTCTATGACTCTGTGAATCTGTGACTCTGTGACTCTGTGACTCTGTGTGACTCTGTGAATCTGTGACTCTGTGACTCTGTGTGACTCTGTGTGACTCTGTGAATCTGTGACTCTGTGACTCTGTGAATCTGTGACTCTGTGTGACTCTGTGAATCTGTGACTCTGTGACTCTATGACTCTGTGACTCTGTGTGACTCTGTGTGACTCTGTGTGACTCTGTGAATCTGTGTGACTCTGTGTGACTCTGTGTGACTCTGTGTGACTCTGTGTGACTCTGTGACTCTGTGTGACTCTGTGACTCTGTGACTCTGTGTGACTCTGTGTGACTCTGTGTGACTCTGTGACTCTGTGTGACTCTGTGTGACTCTGTGTGACTCTGTGACTCTGTGTGACTCTGTGAATCTGTGACTCTGTGACTCTGTGACTCTGTGACTCTGTGTGACTCTGTGTGACTCTGTGACTCTGTGTGACTCTGTGTGACTCTGTGTGACTCTGTGACTCTGTGTGACTCTGTGACTCTGTGTGACTCTGTGACTCTGTGAATCTGTGACTCTGTGACTTGGTGACTCTGTGAATCTGTGACTCTGTGACTCTGTGTGACTCTGTGTGACTCTGTGAATCTGTGACTCTGTGACTCTGTGAATCTGTGACTCTGTGTGACTCTGTGAATCTGTGACTCTGTGACTCTGTGACTCTATGACTCTGTGAATCTGTGACTCGGTGACTCTGTGAATCTGTGACTCTGTGACTCTGTGTCTCTGTGTGACTCTGTGAATCTGTGACTCTGTGACTCTGTGACTCTGTGAATCTGTGACTCTGTGTGACTCTGTGAATCTGTGACTCTGTGACTCTGTGACTCTGTGAATCTGTGACTCTGTGTGACTCTGTGTGACTCTGTGACTCTGTGACTCTGTGACTCTATGACTCTGTGAATCTGTGACTCGGTGACTCTGTGAATCTGTGACTCTGTGACTCTGTGTCTCTGTGTGACTCTGTGAATCTGTGACTCGGTGACTCTGTGAATCTGTGTAACTCTGTGACTCTGTGTGACTCCATGACTCTGTGTGACTCTATGACTCTGTGTGACTCTGTGACTCTCTGCTCCGTGACTCGGTGACTCTGTGAATCTGTGACTCTGTGACTCTGTTGCTCTGTTAGTGTTGACTGATGAGTCTTCAGAGGACGAGTCAAACGCCCCACAGAGTCCCTCAGAGTCCCTCAGAGTCCCTCATAGCCCCTGAAAGTCCTGTAGAAAACAGAATCGTCCCATATTTTGCACTTAAATGTTGCGTCCCGTTTTAAATCAGTAGGGGCGCAATTTGTCCCATATTTCCAGTTTGCCTTGAACGCAGCACCACTTTGCCTGAATTCAACATGCGTTTGCGTCCGCCTTCTAGAAACAGCAGTTGGTTGATTGGTTTTTTGATTTTAATGGTGGAATAACTGCTCATCATTAATTGGGTAAGAAAGTCACAGGAAATCCCCCCCCCCCCCCCCCCCCCCCCCCCCCCCCCCCGAGGGAGTCCCTTATTTTTCAGCCCCAAAAGTGTCAACCCTACATTTATCACCAAACATTTTCTTCCTCCTCGTCTCTGCTTGTGTCTGCATGTTAATGTTTAAATCTTTACCTCCAGAGTTGCAGCCAGGCTGTGGCTCCTCATCAGTGCCAAGGCGCCCTCTAGTGGCTGGTTTTTGTTAGATACAGTCTTAATATTTCTCATGTTGAAATTACATCCATGTGGTTTAGTCATGAGCCCAGCATCATCACCTAATCCACGTCTGACCTGGTTTATTGTACAAACTAAACAAAGTCCCGTTCCGTAACTCTTCAGCAGATGTTTTTACTCTTTCAGTCAGTCCAGGCGTCACTTTGCTTTCTGAGTTTCTTGAAATATGACGTGTATCTGGACCTGTCAGGTGAACGTGGCTCTTATTAAATAAGATGTTTCTGCTCTCAGTTAAGACATAAACACTTGTAGGTGTGACGATGAGCCCTAACGTTTGTGTTTCCTCCCCCTCAGCGGAGAGAGCGGCGCTGGGAAAACGGAAAGCACGAAGCTGATCCTGAAGTTTCTGTCGGCCATGAGTCAGCACTCCTTAGAGGTGTCGTCTCGGGACAGGACGTCACATGTTGAGGAGGCTCTGCTGGAGAGCAGGTCAGTGACTCATCTTTTCATGGCTGGTTTTTCTGATAGCAGATGAGAAACAGGTCAAACGCTGATCCTCCTCCTCACTCCACAGCCCCATCATGGAGGCCTTCGGGAACGCCAAGACCGTCTACAACAACAACTCCAGCCGCTTCGGGAAGTTCGTACAGCTGCATTTCAGCCAGAAAGGCAACATCCAGGGAGGATGCATCGTGGACTGTATCCTTTCCAGCTTCACCAGCACCGACACGCTGACACAAAGACACGCCGATACGCCGACACACTGACACAATGACACAAAGACACGCCGATACGCTGACACACCAACACGCTGACACACTGACACGCTGACACGCTGACACGCTAACACAAAGACACGCCGATACGCTGACACACTGACACAAAGACACAAAGACACGCCGATACGCTGACACACTGACACAAAGACACAAAGACACACAGATACGCTGACACACCAACACGCTGACACAAAGACACGCCAGACGCTGACACACCGACACGCTGACACACCGACACGCTGACACGCTGACACGCTGACACAAAGACACGCCGATACGCTGAAACGTTGACACAAAGACACGCTGATACACTGACACGCTGACACACTGACACTCCGATACGCTGACACACAGACAAACCGACACACTGACACGGTGACACACAGACACACAGACACACAGACACACTGACACGCTGACATGCTGACACGCAGACATGCTGACACGCTGACACGCTGACATGCTGACATGCTGACACGCAGACATGCTGACATGCTGACACGCAGACATGCTGACACGCTGACACGCTGACATGCTGACATGCTGACACGCAGACATGCTGACACGCTGACACGCTGACATGCTGACATGCTGACACGCTGACACGCTGACATGCTGACATGCTGACACGCAGACATGCTGACACGCTGACATGCTGACACGCTGACACGCTGACATGCTGACACGCTGACACGCTGACATGCTGACACGCAGACATGCTGACACGCCGACACGCTGACATGCTGACATGCTGACACGCTGACACGCTGACATGCTGACATGCTGACACGCAGACATGCTGACACGCTGACACGCTGACATGCTGACACGCAGACATGCTGACACGCCGACACGCTGACACGCAGACATGCTGACACGCTGACACGCTGACATGCTGACATGCTGACACACTGACACACTGACACGCTGACACGCTGACACGCTGACACGCAGACACGCAGACATGCTGACATGCTGACATGCTGACACGTTGACACGCTGACATGCTGACACGTTGACACACTGACACGCTGACACGCTGACACGCTGACACGCAGACACGCAGACATGCTGACATGCTGACATGCTGACATGCTGACACGCTGACACGCTGACACGCAGACACGCAGACACGCTGACACGCTGACACGCCGACACACTGACACGCTGAACCATGAGTTAAACGGTGTAACCGTGTGTGTTTGGGTACCCAGCTGCCCAACACCTCGTCAGCTCACGTGCTCGATGGTTTCTCTCGGTTTGTGAGGCTGCGTCTGGTGTTGTTTCTTAACTGTGACTCTTTGGACCACAGACCTCTTAGAGAAGGTGAGTGGGGTATCTGTTGGGGAATGTGTGAGAATTGGAGAAAACGCTTGATCTCACTTCCTGTCTCCGTCTGCAGAACCGAGTGGTCCGGCAGAACCCAGGGGAGAGAAACTACCACATCTTCTACGCACTGTTGGCAGGAACCAACCACCAGCAGAGAGGTCAGTGACCACGTGAAGCTCAACGCACAGTTTGAGGATATGAGCCTGAATGTTTTCTGATCAAGTCTTTCTGCGCTGGTCGTGTTGCTGCAGAGGCCTTAGGCTTGACCCAGCCCGACAGCTACTACTACCTGAGACAGTCCAACTGCCCCCCCGACAAGACCATCAACGACCACGGCACCTTTCACGATGTTCTGGTACTCCGGAAGTTCTAAAACTAAAAACCAGACTCTACAGCTGAGAAGTCCAGCATCAGGTGTTTGTGAAAGCCTCAGTGTTATGTGTCTGTTTCCCAGGAATGCCATGCGAACAATGCAGTTCACAGAGGAGAACATCGGGGAGATCCTGCGCCTCCTTTCCGGGATCCTTCACACGGGGAACATCGAGTTCATGACGGCCGGAGGAGCTCAGGTCTCCTCAAAATCAGGTCAGAGAGTTTCTTGGTCACTCTGGATCAACCTTCTGCTCCACGACCCCGAAGGTTGGAAAGAGCGGGCTGAGTGTGTAAAGACAGTCTGTGTGTGTGTGTGTGTGTGTGTGTGTGTGTGTGTGTGTGTGTGTGTGTGTGTGTGTGTGTGTGTGTGTGTGTGTGTGTGTGTGTGTGTGTGTGTGTGTGTGTGTGTGTGTGTACCCCAGCAGCTCTCAGCAGGACCTCTGAGCTTCTAGGCCTGAACTCTGATCAGCTGGCTGAGGTCCTGACCCATCGATCCATGATCCTCAGGGGAGAAGAGATCTCCACGCCGCTCACAGTGGAACAGGTCGGTACAGTCCAGGATCAGACTGACGCCACGTGTCCCTCACAGATCTGACTGTTCACAGACGCAACAAAAATCTGCTTCTGTGATTGGTTCAGCTTCCAACTGACGCCGTTTCTCAAAGACAGCCTCAGTCTAAATATCATCATGTTCTGCTGAGTCATTTTTTAAAAAAGAAAGAAAGAAAGAAAGAAAGAAAGAAAGAAAGAAAGAAAGAAAGACAGAAAGAAATAAAGAAAGAAAGGAAGAAAGAAAGGAAGAAAGAAAGAAAGAGAGAAAGAAAGAAGGAAAGAAAGAAAGAAAGAAAGAAAGGAAGGAAGACAGAAAGAAAGAAAGAAAGAAGGAAAGAAAGAAAGAAAGAAAGAAAGAAAGAAAGAAAGAAAGAAAGAAAGAAAGAAAGAAGGAAAGACAGAAAGAAAGAAGGAAAGAAAGAAAGGAAGGGAGAAATAGAAGAAAGGAATCCCAGTTGGAAACGCGGTGATATGATGAGGTTAGCTTCGTACCAAAGCCCGTCAGTTTGCTCTCTTACAGCAGTTTCTTGGACTCAGTTCAGGACGAATCAACACTTTCTGTAAAGTTTGTGTTTTTCTTTGAAAAGTGTGGGCAGGTGACGTTATCTATGGCCTAAAATCAGACTTTATTTAAAAGTTTAACCAGCCATCATGAGTTTCAGGTGTTGGAATAACTGAATGGTTTCCCACAATCCTCTCAGCTGAGCAGTCCACAGACTGTGGAAAGGTTTTTCCTGACAATCGTCTGAGTTAGATCCACAGACTGACCTGAGTGAGTGGATTTTTATTGGCGTCGTATCTGCTCATCGCTCTTTGCTCCTCTGCAGGCGGTCGACTCCAGAGACTCCCTGGCCATGGCACTTTACTCCCAGTGCTTCAACTGGATCATCCGCAAGCTCAACACCCGCATCAAGGGGAGGGAAGACTTCAAATCCATCAGCATCCTGGACATCTTTGGGTTTGAGAACTTTGAGGTGTGTTTTAGAGAGGACACAAACACAAAGACAGAAAATAATACAAACCAGGAGGAAACCAGACGGAGATCTCTCCCAGCAATGATTAAAGTTTAATACATTCATTCAGCATCCATACCACAGCCAGGCCCAGCCAATCACAGCCAATCACAGCCAATCACAGCCAATCACAGCCAATCACAGCCAGTTACAGCCAATTACAGCCAATCACAGCCAGGCCCAGCCAGTTACAGCCAATCACAGCCAATCACAGCCAGTTACAGCCAGTTACAGCCAATCACAGCCAGTTACAGCCAATCACAGCCAGGCCCAGCCAATCACAGCCAGGCCCAGCCAATCACAGCCCGGCCCAGCCAATCACAGCCAGTTACAGCCAAATCACAGCCAATCACAGCCAGTTGCAGCCAATTACAGCCAATCACAGCCAGTTACAGCCAGTTACAGCCAGTTACAGCCAATCACAGCCAGTTACAGCCAATCTCAGCCAGTTACAGCCAATCACAGCCAGTTACAGCCAATCACAGCCAAATCACAGCCAATCACAGCCAGTTACAGCCAATCACAGCCAATCACAGCCAATCACAGCCAGTTACAGCCAGTTACAGCCAGTTACAGCCAATCACAGCCAGTTACAGCCAATCACAGCCAGTAACAGCCAATCACAGCCAGTTACAGCCAATCACAGCCAGTTACAGCCAGTTACAGCCAGTTACAGCCAATTACAGCCAGTTACAGCCAATCACAGCCAGTTACAGCCAATCACAGCCAGTTACAGCCAGTTACAGCCAGTTACAGCCAATCACAGCCAGTTACAGCCAGTTACAGCCAATGACAGCCAATCACAGCCAGTTACAGCCAGTTACAGCCAGTTACAGCCAATCACAGCCAGTTACAGCCAGTGACAGCCAATCACAGCCAGTTACAGCCAATTACAGCCAGTTACAGCCAATCACAGCCAGGCCCAGCCAATCACAGCCAGTTACAGCCAATCACAGCCAGTTACAGCCAATCACAGCCAGTTACAGCCAATCACAGCCAAATCACAGCCAATCACAGCCAGTTACAGCCAATCACAGCCAATCACAGCCAATCACAGCCAGTTACAGCCAATCACAGCCAGTTACAGCCAATCACAGCCAAATCACAGCCAATCACAGCCAGTTACAGCCAATCACAGCCAATCACAGCCAATCACAGCCAGTTACAGCCAGTTACAGCCAGTTACAGCCAATCACAGCCAGTTACAGCCAGTTACAGCCAATTACAGCCAGTTACAGCCAATCACAGCCAGTTACAGCCAGTTACAGCCAGTTACCCAGATCATGTGAAGAGATGTTACCTCTTGGTCTTGTCTTTTTGTCAGTTTTTAATCAATGAATCAGTCAAACCTCCTCAGGGCCTCCCGGTTCTGTATTATTAAACGCTCTGTTTGCGTGCTCCGTCGCTAACGTCTGCCTCCTTTAACCCCTCAGGTCAACCGCTTCGAGCAGTTCAACATCAACTATGCAAACGAGAAGCTCCAGGAATACTTCAACAAGCACATTTTCTCCCTGGAGCAACTTGAATACATCAAGTAGGTGGAGGCTGATTCACGCTGATGATGCTGTCTCTAGTTTTCAGTTTTAAGTCTGAACGCTGAACTTTCAGATCCAATCGACTGTTTTTTAAAACGTATTGTCAAAGATTTTTTCTCAGCTTTAGAGTTTTAAGTGTTTAAAATAATCAACTTTAACTCTCCATGAGCTAACATCCCAGAAGACATGAAGGGAAAAACAAACCACAGACTGCAGAAAAAGGCCCATATCCTTCATGACGTCTCCTAGTGATCGTCCAAATACTGAAAACACTTCCTCTGCCCAACTTTCAGTTAACTTAGAAACAGACTGAGACGTGGAGCGTGGCCAGATTACACTGAACTTTTAACCGTATATCTTCAAAACAAATGGGCTGTAAAAATAACTCGCCACCTGCGCGGTGTGTAGACATGTTTGGAGGAGCTATGCAGATGATAACTGTGTTTAAAGCAGGATGGAAACAGCTCTGATTGGTCTGTAGTGGCACGTTTGAAACCAGGCTCCTGTAGGGGTCGACTCACGCCTGTCTCCAGCCCCGAGACGACGCTTCAACGGCTCATTGAAGAAGAAAAGACGAGCTTTACAGAGATATCTGTGTTAGGACACTGCTGCCACTAAATAACACAGATTTCTGAATGAGCAACAACCTTTCCATCATGGGCATTAACCGATGCAAGCTGTTCTCAGACCGATAACTCTACAACTGTCAGGGCAAGAGGAAAAACTGAGAAGTTTCCTGAAAGAAGAGAAAATGAGCTTTCCAGGAACGTTACAAAAGCTGCGTTTCCACCAAGCAGTCCGGGTCGTTTCAGTACGGTTTGGCTCGGTTTGGTTCAGTTAAGCCTGATCCTGTTTGTGTTCCCACAGCAAACTGTGCCCTCTGGTGGTGGGCGGAGTGTACGCCGGATGAAAGCAGCAGCTGGTAAACAATAGCGCGACCCCGTAGCAGCTTACCCCGCTAATAAATCCAACAAAGAAGAAAAACGCGACACAGTAAACAAAGAGCAGAGATGAAGACATGCAGCATTTCGTCCTCTCTGTGTTTGACGTGTAGCTCTTTGATACAAAGAACAATCAAGCTTTGTTTCAGAGAAGACTGTGAGCCACCAGGAGAAATACAGCTGCTGTCACACAGGAAGTGACGATTGTTCTGACCAATCAGCAGTCTGCAGTGTGTTGCTCCACCTTTCGATAGCGGATCGGTTCAGTCTGGCACCCATACGGAAAAAGGTCCCAAGAAAGGGTCCCAAAGAGTGGGCCGGCTCGACTCGGTTTTTAGGGATCTGTCCCTGGATGAGTCAGTGGAAACGAAACGAACCGGTCTGCTTGGTGGAAACGCGGCTATTAAGTCCAGCTGGCCTGTAGGACTCTTGGATGACTAGGAGTTAGTTTTGGACACAGGAAGTTGACACTTAATAACAGCAACGTGGGAAAGTTGGTCAATCCTGTGGCTAGCTTCAACTTCCAGGAAAATACTCCTCTTGGTGTGGGAGGGTCAGAAGTTGTAAAAAGATTTAGCGAAGCCACTTCTGCTTTGAAATGTCTCTGATTTGTGGTTTTCAGGGAAGGTCTGGTTTGGGCTGACATCAACTGGATGGACAACGGGGAGTGTCTGGATCTGATCGAGAAGGTATGGGGGGCGTTTGAAGGTTTACAGAAACATTTCTGTGTCCATATGTTAGACCAGTATCACTGTCAGAGAGCGTAGCTGTGTTAGGAGCGCCTCAGGGAGAGTTAAACAGTGACAAACAATGTAAAAGTACATTTCTTCTTCTCTTAAGGACAGACCTGACAAAGCCTGACTCTTGATTTATTTCCTACTTTGAGCAAACCTAAGACGTGTTTACAACAAAATCGGTTTCTGTCTGGATGCCACGCTGCCCTTTGCAGTGGGAGCAGTATCGGACCAATTCAGGTGTCAGCAGGAGGAGCAGTGTGCATGGAGAGCAGTGGTTGGACTTCGAGGATTGTCAGAGCAAAGACAGCATTTGTCTTTGATCTGAGAGTTTTAGGACTCCTGCAGACCCCACACCACTGCAGGAAGTGAACCTCCGTGACTCACTGTTTACAGTGAAACTGAGACTCACCACAGGCAGATGAAAGCGCTGAAATGAAAATAAACGAGAAATGAGAAAAGGCGATGTAGCTAATAAACTTGGTAGAGATAACAGCTGATTGGTTCAAACCAAAAGGACAGAGTTTTATCAGTGTGATGCTACAAGAACAGCCAACGTCAACGTTTCCGTTTTGTTCCACAGAAACTGGGTCTCCTGGCACTGATGAACGAGGAGAGTCACTTCCCCAAAGCCACCGACGATACTTTACTGGAGAAACTCCACAGCCAGCACTCGGTACGACTTTAACCTCCAAACAACCCTAATCTCAGCTTCAAGCTCCTGTGAGGAGCTTTGGTTTGGTGCTGTGGACAGACACGTCAAATCTCTGCTGAAAATACAAATCTGATGTTTTCTTATTTTCTCTGCTCAAAGTCAGATTGGTCTCAGGTTGTGACTATTTCACAAAAAAAAAAATCCCCCAGGGGGGATCAATGAAGAATATTCTATTCTATTCTATTCTATTCTATTCTATTCTATTCTATTCTATTCTATTCTATTCTATTCTATTCTATTCTATTCTATCTATTCTATTCATCTATTCTATTCTATTCTATTCTATTCTATTCTATTCTATTCTATTCTCCTTCCCAAAACATGAAGCAGCTGTTTTTTGGCCTACCCCTCAGTCTTTAAACACGTCAAGTGTTGCTGATGGTTTGTTTCTGGTCCATAAAGAGGTCGAACTGTGAACGTCAGCCCGTTTTTCTCTGTCTTATCTTCTGTAACTGTTGAACACATGGGAAATTATTGTATGAATTCAACAAATTACAATTGGTCAGAAAAATACCTGGAGAAAGAAATTTTAACAATAACTTCCCTGTTTGCACATTGTTGACAGAGTTTTGCTCGTTTTTTGCTTCTAAATTTTAAGCTAATTTCCTTAAAACTAATGTGGGAGCAATTATCAAAGAGGTCGGGACCCTTCGGTTTGAGAACTTGTGAATATTTCCATAAGTAAGTGTACTTTTTATGGGCTCCAGGTGAAGCTCTTACGTCTTGTTTTACAGATTTATTCGACATCAAAATGTCAAACAAGTCGATCGTTGTCGTTTCATGAGAGAACAAGGATGGTCATTGTGATTTCTGAAAATCTTTCGTCTCTGTGGGTTGTTGAGATATCTGTGGCTGAACTCTTTTCTTTCTGCAGAAAAACCCGTTTTACGTGAAGCTCGTGTGGCCGTGCACTTCTTTGGAGTCAAGCACTACGCTGGAGAAGTGAGTACAGAAACTTTTCCCTGCTCATCAACTCTCAACAGAAGATGGTCCTGCTGTCGTCCTTTTTCTAACCATCTGGCGCCCCCTTGTGGCTTGTTGCAGGTGGTGTATGATGTGAGGGGGATGCTGGAGAAGAACAGAGACACTTTCAGAGACGATATCTCAACCTGCTGAGAGAGAGCAGGTAGGCCCTGGGATCAAACATGAAACAGATTTATCAGTGAAATCAAGAGGAGGGACAGGGGCTCAGATAAAACCAGAGCAAAAGACCCAGAGTCTGAAACCAGGGGTCTGAAACCAGAGTCTGAAACCAGGGTCTGAAACCAGGGCCTGAAACCAGGGTCTGAAACCAGGGTCTGAAACCAGAGTCTGAAACCAGAGTCTGAAACCAGAGTCTGAAACCGGGCCTCTGAAACCAGAGTCTGAAACCGGGGTCTGAAACCAGGGGTCTGAAACCAGAGTCTGAAACCAGGCTCTGAAACCAGAGTCTGAAACCGGGGTCTGAAACCAGGGTCTGAAACCAGGGTCTGAAACCAGATTCTGAACCAGAGTCTGAAACCGGGCTCTGAAACCTGAGTCTGAAACCAGAGTCTGAAACCAGGGTCTGAAACCAGAGTCTGAAACCCAGAGTCTGAAACCAGAGTCTGAAACCAGGGTCTGAAACCAGAGTCTGAAACCAGAGTCTGAAACCAGAGTCTGAAACCAGGGTCTGAAACCAGAGTCTGAAACCTGAGTCTGAAACCAGAGTCTGAAACCAGAGTCTGAAACCAGAGTCTGAAACCAGAGTCTGAAACCAGAGTCTGAAACCAGGGTCTGAAACCAGAGTCCGAAACCAGAGTCAGAAACCAGAGTCAGAAACCAGGGTCTGAAACCAGGGTCTGAAACCAGAGTCTGAAACCAGAGTCTGAAACCAGTTCCACATGTGAACGGACCTTGTTGGTGTGTTCAGTATCAAGCTCTGCAGGGGAACCTGACAGAGTCGGTGTGAAACATGCAGCAGTCTGATTGGCCGAGCAGAGATAGAGGCGGGTCTTCCTCTGAGCAGCTGGAGGTGAATGCAGAGTGAACCTGTCGCTGAGTTTGTTCGTCTCTGACTGAAAGAGAACGTCTGTGCTCGCTGTGAATCCACTGAGGAGTGCTCAGAGAATAACATGAGGGAAAACTGAAATATTTGGGGATAATTCTGTGAAAATATATATTAAAAAACTGTCAAATCAACCGAAAATGTCACGGATCCCCGGCTGTAGACCTCTAAGGACCCCCTGCTGTAGACCTCTAAGGACCCCCTGCTGTAGACCTCTAAGGACCCCCTGCTGTAGACCTCCAAGGACCCCCTGCTGTAGACCTCTCAGGACCCCCTGCTGTAGACCTCTAAGGACCCCCTGCTGTAGACCTCTAAGGACCCCCTGCTGTAGACCTCTAAGGACCCCCTGCTGTAGACCTCTCAGAACCCCCTGCTGTAGACCTCTAAGGACCCCCCGCTGTAGACCTCTGGTCTTAAAGCTTTGTATGTTGAAGGAGGACTGCTCCAAGTGTGAATGTGTTTCTGTAAAGAGTCAGTCCGTTCCCTTTGGCAGACAGTCGATCTAAACTTCCCATCAGGGAGCTCTACTTTTACCGTTGTAAATCTGAAACCATGTGCTGATCGCTTTCTCCGACTCTGTCCTGGATCAGCTCGACCAACCCCAGCTTTGTCTCTCTGCCTCGTCAGGTTGGACTTTGTCTACGATCTGTTTGAGCACGTGTTGAGCCGAAACAAACAGGACACTCTGAGGAGCACGTCCAAGCACAGACGGCCCACGGTCAGCTCCCAGTTTAAGGTGAGTCCCTCATAAACACCGTGCTCACTGCAGAGGTCAGTCAGAGGTCAGTCAGAGGTCAGTCAGAGGTCAGTCAGAACCGAACAGGATCAGGGATCTGACGCTGCTTCGACGCCATGTGCTCCTCTCCTCACAGGGCTCTCTGCACTCCCTGATGGCCACACTCAGCACCTCCAACCCCTACTTCATCCGCTGCATCAAACCAAACAAACACAAGGTAGGAGCAGCACACACACACACACACACACACACACACACACACACACAGCTGCAGACAGGACCCTTTCTGTGCCCTTTGACCCCGGGCTGCTCAGGAACAGCCTGCAGCAGAGGAGCATGCTGGGTAATGTACACAGGAGATAAAGAACGGGGGAGAGGAGACTGGAGACAAAAAACTTCACCTCGATTCTTCTTCTTAGTTTGAAAAACGTTGCTTCTGAATTGTTCAGAGAGGGTGTTGTTCATGTGCCACCTGAAAGGAGGACTTTGTCTGAGCAGAGCCTCTGGGTACCCTGAAACGTGGGTCAGGGGTTCCTCGAAACAGCAGATAAAGGGTAACAAAAAGCCAACAATACTAGCCCATATAGGGGTAAACATGGCTCTTGGTTAACTCTCATACAGACCAATGACAGATCAAAACCATCACAGTGAAGGAAAGGGTTCAAAAAGATGAAACCAACCGAACGTAGAAACAGTGGCTATGGGCTGGATATTAGCCACAGCGCTACAACGCTACCTTACACAGTCTTTAGCTGCACAGCGCTGTTTACTCCAGTTCGGACCAAAATATACCTCAGGCCTCTAAGAAAAACCATGATGTTGAAAAAAGGCACTTCAGAAACTGATTTGATGGTGTGTTTTTTTATGACTTTAACAGATTTGCTTAACCAGACAAAGAGACAATGAGAAACAAAGTAAGTAGTTTAACTTTAAACTGTTGCTAAAGGGTACTTAAAAAACAGCAGATAAAGGGTTAAAAATGAGTCATTTTAATCAGCACCACAAACTTTAACCGTAACTGTGAGGAAACTGAAGAAACAGACACCTATGGGTGCCCTGAGACAGACTTCATTACACTTTCTGGATAAACGTGTGTCAGTTAGTGTGTGTTTCAGGTGTGTGTCCCAACAGTCTGTCCACACTGAATAATTATGCATTGGTTCAATATATTGATGTTTCCACTCGACATCTGCAGGAGTCACATGATCCCACAGGCTTCTTAGCTCAATGTTTCATCACTGCTTTCAAACGTTGGTCTCTCTGAGCTCCTCTCCGTGTTCACTCACCGTTCTCTGCCTCCCAGTGTTGACCGACCGTCCTGAAAAACACACTCAGGCAGTTTCACTAGCACCGCCCCTGACAGCCGCTCAGATCGGAGCAGGCAGATGACAGGGCGCCTCTCGGGAGCTCTTAGAGGCCGTGTGCCGCAGAGGGACTGACCCCTGTCTCCCCTGAGGCTGCCCCCCCCCGACCCCCCCCCCCCCCCCCCCCCCCCCCCCCCCCCCCCCCCCCCACCACTACATTAAGCCCCATTGAAAACTCGTCATCCAGGCTGGTTTAACCCTCGATCAGAAGAGGGGTCCAGACGGTTCTGTGCCGCCTCATAAAAACACGCCGGCTGTGCAGCTGGTCTCCCAGAGGACGGTACAGAGATCCCCAGGATCCGTCTTATCTGGTCTGTTCGTGCTTATATGCAAAACCACTGAAGTGAAATTCCATACATTAGCTTTAAGGCTAATCTTTAGCTTTCAGTGTTTCAAGGTACCTTTTAGAGTTCATTGTACCAGTTAGTGTAAATTAACTCTGAAATGGTTCCTCTGAGGTCTTTACTGGCATTAGTTTAAAGCTCTTTGCCTCCTTCATTAGGAAGTATTTCTACTCCTTATTTCCCTGTAGTTGCTATTCCAAGGTACCCCTCACCCCCAGTTTTGAAGTAACCCTTTGGTTTTAATAGACCAAAGGTTTTGAAGGACCTGATAACATATTTTTGTAGCAATATTGGGAGTTTTTCCTAAATTTGGTGTCTTCCTTTGTATGATGCTCCCAGGTCTGTTTCCAGGTACCCTTTGCGGTCTAATTGCATCTTATTTAGAAATCCCCGGGTCCAGTTTTGTGATGAATTGGAGAAAATTGCAGCTCTGTATGCACCAATGAATCTGCACATGTTAGCTTGGTAGCCTTACCCTAACCCTGGTAGCCAATCTTTAGCATTTAGCGCCTGTTTCTAGGGAGCATTTAGTGTTGATTTGCTGTACCCTTAAGTCTGATTGTGGCCTTTAGTCTGATTGTGGCCTTAAGTCTGATTGTGTCCTTTAGTCTAATTGTGGCCTATAGTCTGATTGTGGCCTTTAGTCTGATTGTGTCCTTTAGTCTGATTGTGTCCTTTAGTCTGATTGTGTCCTTTAGTCTGATTGTGGCCTTAAGTCTGATTGTACCCTTTAGTCTGATTGTACCCTTTAGTCTGATTGTGGCCTTTAGTCTGATTGTGGCCTTAAGTCTGATTGTACCCTTTAGTCTGATTGTACCCTTTAGTCTGATTGTGGCCTATAGTCTGATTGTGGCCTTTAGTCTGATTGTGTCCTTTAGTCTGATTGTGTCCTTTAGTCTGATTGTACCCTTAAGTCTGATTGTGGCCTTTAGTCTGATTGTGGCCTTAAGTCTGATTGTACCCTTTAGTCTGATTGTACCCTTTAGTCTGATTGTGTCCTTTAGTCTGATTGTG
>NW_027437193.1:178496-205996 GCF_033239565.1 Halichoeres trimaculatus | reverse complement strand
TGCTTCCCTTTGAAGCTTGTTTGTTTCTCTTCAACACTTTCCGGAGAGTTCAAGTCTTTATTCATCCAAAGTGTCGTCCTTTCAAAGCTCCTCTTGGCATCTGTTTTGAGGTACCTTACTCGTTGTGTGCTTAATCTTCCAAAAATCAATCTGAACCTCTGTTATGGTTCAGTAATGTATAAACTGAAGGTCTAATGTGCCCTCACCATGTCACATCGTTCCTGTGAGTTTTTCACCATCCACAGACTGTGTCAACGTGCCCTTCATCCCCTGCTCCTGTTTTCCTCAGGCCAGTGTTTGTTTCTGTGTACAGCTCTGTTGACAGCTGTCCATTCAGACTGTGTTTAGGAACCCTCAGCTTTGCTTTCAGGTACTCTTTAGTCCCTGACTTCTAACTGGTTGTAAATCCTAAGTTTCCATTTCAAAACTTGTTCTTTTATTTTTTCTTTCATCATATCATCGTGTCTGTGTCATGGTGCCTTTTAATGCTTGATTCTTTCCTCTGAACACATTGACAGGTCATTTTTAAGTCATAGTCCATCAGGTGGACGCCCCATGTGTCCTCATGTCTGCCAGTGTCACAGGAAGTGGCTTTGCTGGTTATTTTTATCCATAAGGATTATTTTAAAGGTAGCTCCTCTTTAAAGTTATTATCAAAGCACATTCTTCCCCCTAAGGTCTCTTTTAGATCTGTACTGGAAATATTGAAAGCCCTTTGTTTTGTCCCTGAAAGAAACACATCTTCAGGACGTTTGAGGTCCTGGTTTCTCTGGAAGGGGGCGCTGTGTGTTGGTATTTTTGAACCAGAAGGTGTTGTTGGCAGTCTTTCACCCTCAGACTGTTTCGGGGTACCATATAGAAATGTTCCAAACATTTTAGATCAGCTCTGTATCTTTTTACTTATTTTGTTATTGTTTTTATTTGATAAATGCTTTGAACACGGCCTTCGTAGGTGTCCTCTGGGATTGTAAGAAATACTAACCCTCAAAGTCCTTTTCCAAACTGGATCAGGATTAAATCCTGAAGGGTCAGGGATTAAGGTTTGGTTTCTGTCTTTCCATGAGAGACAAACTTTGTTTGAGGGATTCTCAGAAACTGAAAGAAGGAACTCCACTGAGCCCACATTCAGACCTGGACACCCAGAGGACCCAGACCCTGATAAAGCTTCTTTTAGTCCTGTTCACAGCTGGAACGTTAATCCTGATCTGCTTCAGGTTTGAGAATAAATGATCAATTTAGAGACAACGTTGACCTTAAACTAATTCCCAAAGGTCGCCTGAAGAGATGAGAAAATTCTCATTTGATACTTTCTGGGTGATAAAGCTCATGATCTCCTGGGGCCAGTGGGGGCTGCTGGGGTCCAGTTTGACTTCAGTTCATGTGATGCGTCACGGTAATACCCCAAAAATCAGGAAGTGGCTGTTTTAAGGTTCCCTTTGGTTTGGATTGAAAGGTAGCGTTTTCTTTCTATCATGTGAGTTTGATATCATGTCAAAACCGTCCACCTCCATCTGATCACCTGCTGACGTCCGTTTTGGGTCCAAATGTTGTCAGTGTGTTCAAACGGCTGAACTTGATGTTTTAAAGTATCTTTAGTATCCAGTGACGAGGTCCATTTCATTTCATGACTCTGAAGTGTCCATCACCGGTTCCTGTTGATTTTAGGACTTGTTTGTTATCCAGTCGTAGCGGTCAGAGGTCTAAAGCTTGGTGGCTTTTTTCTTCCTTCACATCACATGGTGAGGGCAGTCCCCGTAGCATCATTCAGCCTCACTCTTTGGTCTCTAGTTACTGATGTTTGTTTGTTGTAGTGGACTTTTGTTATCATTTAGCAGGAGGACATAAGTGATGGTCTCAGTTTGTTTTTTTTCCTCACCAAATCACATGCTGGTGTCTCTGTTCAGAAACCCTTTGTGTCTTCTGAAGTCACTGTTTGGTCTTTGATTACTCTTTATTTTATAGTAAGCTGAAGTGATGTTCCCTCCAGTCACAGGGTGAGGTCTGTGCTGAGGTACCCTTTAGCATCACTTCGTTCCCTTTAGCATCAATCACTCAATGTAGTGTGGATCTCTGTGATCCATTCATCAGCTTGAACGTAGATCTCACTGTTTGTTGGTGTGATGACGTGGTGAGGTATGTGTCAGGGTACCCTCTGGGGAATAATTGTATCATTTAAATTCATTTTGATTTGTTGGAGCTCCTGATTAAGAAAATTATCCAGAAAGGCTGTTGGAACACTTTTTAAAACATTTGCCCAAGGTGGTGTTTTTTTAATTTTAATTTCAATTTTTATCGTTTTGTCACCCCTGGGTGACCATGTCGAGGTACCCTGTATTCTGTTTGCCTCTTTTGTCACCAGGGGAGCCTTTCTTTGAGCATCTGTTGTAGATACACAGCATCTCATGATACCTCTAAATTTATTTTTCTCTCTTTAAAACATGATGAAAGGTCTGTTCCAGGTTACCCTGTGGTGTCTGGATTAAGGTACCGCTTTAATTCTAGTTTTCAGGTCATTAAACAGTTGCATTACATGCACAAACAGAGCAAGCCAGATTAAGACCCCAAGTACACGACAATGTTTCTCCCAAAAACACAAAAATGCAGTGAAAATAATCTGTTTTCACATGCTCAGGGACCGAAACGCTGTAGTGAGTCTGCCAGGCCTGTAGGTGGCGCCATAACTATCCTGTCCAGAAGCATCTTTTGGTAGATCTCCTCTGAAGTAGAGTTGATCATCTGGTGTGTTGGTGAATGCTCAGAGCAGAAGTGGAGCAACAGATGCTCATTTAGTCAAAGACAGTCACAGATTCAGCAGATTGAGCAGAACAAGATCAACACGGGAGATCACCACCATCCTAACAACGGGACTGTTGGACTCTTTGACTGATGGACTGTTGGACTGTTGGACTGTTGGACTGTTGGACTGTTGGACTGTTGGTCTGTTGGTCTGTTGGACTGTTACACTGTTGGTCTGTTGGTCTGTTGGACTGTTTGACTGTTGGACTGTTTGACTGTTGGACTGTTGGTCTGTTTGACTGTTGGACTGTTGGACTGTTGGACTGTTGGTCTGTTGGTCTGTTGGACTGTTGGTCTGTTGGTCTGTTGGACTGTTACACTGTTGGTCTGTTGGTCTGTTGGACTGTTTGACTGTTGGACTGTTTGACTGTTGGACTGTTGGTCTGTTTGACTGTTGGACTGTTTGACTGTTGGACTGTTGGTCTGTTGGTCTGTTGGACTGTTGGTCTGATTGACTGTTTGTCTGTTGGTCTGTTTGATTGTTGGTCTGTTTGACTGTTGGTCTGTTTGACTGTTTGTCTGTTGGACTGTTGGACTGTTTGTCTGTTTGACTGTTGGTCCGTTGGACTGTTTGACTGTTGGACTGTTTGACTGTTGGACTGTTGGTCTGTTGGACTGTTTGACTGTTGGACTGTTGGACTGTTGGACTGTTTGTCTGTTTGACTGTTGGACTGTTTGTCTGTTGGACTGTTGGTCTGTTGGACTGTTAGACTGTTGGTCTGTTGGTCTGTTTGACTGTTGGACTGTTGGACTGTTTGACTGTTGGACTGTTGGACTGTTTGACTGTTGGACTGTTGGACTGTTAGACTGTTGGTCTGTTGGACTGTTTGACTGTTGGACTGTTTGACTGTTGGACTGTTGGTCTGTTGGTCTGTTGGACTGTTTGACTGTTTGTCTGTTTGACTGTTGGTCCGTTGGACTGTTGGACTGTTGGACTGTTGGACTGTTGGACTGTTTGACTGTTTGTCTGTTGGTCTGTTGGTCTGTTTGACTGTTTGACTGTTGGACTGTTGGACTGTTTGACTGTTTGTCTGTTGGACTGTTGGACTGTTTGACTGTTTGACTGTTGGACTGTTGGACTGTTTGTCTGTTTGACTGTTGGTCTGTTGGACTGTTTGACTGTTGGACTGTTTGACTGTTGGACTGTTGGTCTGTTGGTCTGTTGGACTGTTTGACTGTTTGTCTGTTTGACTGTTGGTCCGTTGGACTGTTGGACTGTTGGACTGTTGGACTGTTGGACTGTTTGACTGTTTGTCTGTTGGTCTGTTGGTCTGTTTGACTGTTTGACTGTTGGACTGTTGGACTGTTTGACTGTTTGTCTGTTGGACTGTTGGACTGTTTGACTGTTTGACTGTTGGACTGTTGGACTGTTTGTCTGTTTGACTGTTGGTCTGTTGGACTGTTTGACTGTTGGACTGTTGGACTGTTGGACTGTTTGTCTGTTTGACTGTTGGTCTGTTTGTCTGTTGGTCTGTTGAATGTTGGACTGTTTGACTGTTGGACTGTTTGTCTGTTGGACTGTTTGACTGTTGGTCTGTTTGACTGTTGGTCTGTTTGTCTGTTGGTCTGTTGGTCTGTTGAATGTTGGACTGATTGACTGTTGGTCTGTTTGTCTGTTGGTCTGTTGAATGTTGGACTGATTGACTGTTGGTCTGTTTGTCTGTTTGACTGTTGGTCTGTTTGACTGTTGGACTGTTGGACTGTTGGACTGTTGGTCTGTTTGATTGTTGGACTGTTGAACTGTTGGACTGTTTGACTGTTGGACTGATTGACTGTTAGTCTGTTTGACTGTTGGATGTGCAAAGCAGAGCATGACGTCAGCGTTTCCCCAGAAACTCAGTCTTGCTGTTTACATGGAAACGGTGGCTGCTGTGTTTCAGAAGAAGTCCTCTCTGGGAGCTTTTTTCAGAAGTTTACATTTTAAGGTCGGATGAAACGCCGTTTCTATGTAATCAAGAAGCTGAAACGCAAAAAGCTTTAGGGTATCATCCTAAAACAGTTACCTTTTTAATGGCCCCTGAAAGAAAAATACGTTCACCAACTATCTGCTATCTGCTTCTTTATTTTGTGAAAGGATTGACGGCTCATCTGACTCTGCGTCTTCTCCCGTCAGCTCCCAGCCCCCTTGGGAGCAGACTGCCACACCCCTCTTTTGTCCTTTTGAATGCCCTGAGCTCTGTGTCTTTAAGGGAGGAAGTTTGGCTGAGAAAGACACTGGTTTTTCTCTTCAGGCTATTGTTTTCCCAGCCCTGAAGAGGCCTGAGACGATGTGAGCTCCTCTGCAGGCTGATTTACATCCCTGTTATTGTCAGCTGATGTTTGGTCTGACCTGAGAAAACTGAACAAGTCACATACTCAGCAACGGACTTTGGCCCAAAGATGTTCAAACAGTGGGTCTAGAGGTTTTGACCTACAGTTAGGGCCACGCACGGCGTTGGGTGATGGGGATGGACTGAGCCATGTTAGAAAAAACAGATCCTTCAGCGCTCTACTGGAAACTGTCTCTTTACTGATGGTTTCATTTCTTTTCACCTACTGAGGACACTGAGGTCCTTTGGAGTGTTCGGACTCTGCTCAGGACTTTCTCTGACTCTGTGGTGGCTTCTGCTCTTTCCTTTGCAGCACATCCTTTTGTTTTGCTCCGACAGAGCATGAAACCTCCCAAAGCCCGGGTCGGCGTATGAAATAGGGGCAGGAAAGGAGAAAGAGTGTTGACATCCAGAATGTGAGCAGAAAGAGGAAACGATAGAGACAGAAAAACGGGCTAAAGAAAGGCAGGAGGCAGAGGGCAGCTTCCTGACACCGCTCTGCTTTGTTTGCTGCCGCGGCCGAGACCTATGCTAATGCCAGTTATGCTAATGATGTCCCCTCTGCGGCCTGCGGCTCCTAAAGGCGCCATTCAACCACCCAGTGGAGATCTGGTGTTGAATCGGCCTCTCTTCATCTCAGCGCCTCAAATGGGCCATCAACGGGCTATCAGGGGGACAGGCCCTGAATAAAGGGGGCATTAGGAGCTGGTATGAAAGCTCCCTCTCATCCTGAGCCCCCTACGCCCACGGGGTTAAGGGGTGAGGGGGGGGGGGGCCCTGGAAAACGGGATTGAGAGCTCTTGTGTAAGGACCGGTGGTATCTCAATGCTGAGCGTGTTTTTCTGAGCGCTCTGATTGGCTCTCCTCGCTCTGAAAACGAGCGGCATGCAGCGTGATGCACGCAAACGTCTCTGCTTGCGTGTGGATGTTTGGAGTGGCGTGGTGAGGCGGCATCATGTGACATGTTGAGCTGTTTCAGCGCTTGGAGGGAATTTAAAGAGCTGTGAGAATGTGAGGAATCTGAGCCTCTTTGTCTCCAGTTTGTCAGTTTCACATTTCATACGTCAGCAGCTCAGACTCTGGATGCTGGTCCACACTCACCGTGAGGGACGTTCTTTGTTTGAGCTTCTGGTCGTGATCACGTTTCTACTGTCTGTAAAGATTCAAAGATTCAAACCGTCTGTAAAGGTTCAAAGATTCAAACCTTCTGTAAAGATTCAAAGATTCAAACCGTCTGTAGAGATTCAAAGATTCAAACCGTCTGTAAAGATTCAAAGATTTAAACCGTCTGTAAAGATTCAAAGATTCAAACCGTCTGTAGAGATTCAAAGATTCAAACTGTTAATAACTCTTTAAAGATTCAAAGATTTAAAGATTCAAAGATTTAAAGATTCAAAGATTTAAAGATTCAAAGATTTAAAGATTCAAAGATTTAAAGACTCAAAGATCTGCTGTCAGATAAAAATATGATTCTCTCCTGCTGTACTGATTTATATTGTTACCTAAAGTGTCCGTCCTCCTCTGCTCCTCCTCTGTCCCTCCTGTACTCCTCCTGTACTACTCCTATGTTCCTCCTGTACTCCTCCTGTGTTCCTCCTGTACTACTCCTGTGCTCCTCCTGTACTCCTCCTATGTTCCTCCTGTACTCCTCCTGTGTTCCTCCTGTACTCCTCCTGTACTCCTCCTGTGCTCCTCCTGTGCTCCTCCTGTACTCCTCCTGTACTCCTCCCAGATGCCTGACCAGTTTGACCAGACCTTGGTCCTGAACCAGCTCAGATACTCTGGCATGTTGGAGACCGTGAAGATTCGACGCACCGGCTTCCCCATCCGGAGACCGTTCCAAGACTTCTACACCAGGTGTGTCCCCAAAACTCCACAAATGACCTTTAGATTCATCCAACACCTCCAAAACCCTGTCCTCTGATACGTCCTCTGATACATCCTCTGATACATCCTCTGATACATCCTCTGATACATCCTCTGATACGTCCTCTGATACATCCTCTGATACATCCTCTGATATGTCCTGTGATGTATCCATACTGATCCAGTACCAGTACTGATCCAGCACCAGTACTGATCCAGCACCAGTACTGATCCAGCATCAGTACTGATCCAGCATCAGTACTGATCCAGCACCAGTACTGATCCAGCATCAGTACTGATCCAGCATCAGTACTGATCCAGCACCAGTACTGATCCAGCACCAGTACTGATCCAGCATCAGTACTGATCCAGCACCAGTACTGATCCAGCATCAGTACTGATCCAACACCAGTACTGATCCAGCATCAGTACTGATCCAGCACCAGTACTGATCCAGCATCAGTACTGATCCAGCATCAGTACTGATCCAGCACCAGTACTGATCCAGCATCAGTACTGATCCAGCATCAGTACTGATCCAGCACCAGGATCCATCAAACTTAGGTCATTTTTGATCTGCTGCTTCCACCATGGCATGCTGGGAACAAATGTTTTGCTCCTTTTTGTCTCTTTTAAAGGTACAAGGTGCTGATGAGAGGTGTAGTGACACCTGATGACCCCAGGGGGAGCTGCATCCAGCTGCTCCACCTGTACGACAGCAGCAGCGCAGAGTGGCAGCTGGGCAAGACCAAGGTGAGGGTCAGGATCCTGTTTTTAAGGCTCTGCTCACTCACAGGAAGAAACTTCAGATCCACACGCTCCTTTCTTTCTGTCAGTGCTGCTGAAAAGTTAGATTATTACAGCCAGGCTCCTCAGCGCCACCTTTCTGTGAAAACAGCCATCTCACAGGCTCTGAGTGCAGCAGCTGGCTGCAGCAGCAGAGCTGTCGTCCCCTGACTGAGACTCAGGACTCGCTGAGGGAGGCTGCAGATAATCCGATTAGGGAGGGAGGAAAATGAGATATGAGGGACGGGAAATGTCACCGTGCTGCAGGAGTATGGACTGACTTTCTCCTGTTGAATGACGGCACTCTGTGTGTGTGTGTGTGTGTGTGTGTGTGTGTGTGTGTGTGTGTGTGTGTGTGTGTGTGTGTGTGTGTGTGTGTGTGTGTGTGTGTGTGAAGCTCTAATGAGATTTTCAGTAGGAAGTGTAAACATGTTGGATGATTTGGACCAAGCTTATAAGCAGGTTAATTAACATGGAAACATGCAGAACATGCCCCAGCATGAGTACACACACACACACACACACACACACACACACACACACACACACACACATTAAAAACTGCTTGTGTGGTGGCTGAGGTTATAAAGGAGTGTTATAGCATTTACACATGAGAACAGATTAAAAACAGAGGATGAAGCTGTGAAACAGTGTAACCCAACCCTCAACTCAGCTCAAACTTTATTTATAGAGCACATTTAAAAGAACGGAAGTTGACCAAAGTGTTGTACAAACACAAACAACACGTTACCTGACTCCAGCACACCTGATTCAAATGATCAGCTCGTTATCGAGCTCTGCCCCAGCCTGATAACGAACCTTTCATTGGAATCAGGTGTGCTGGAGTGGGGTTATATCTAAAACATGCAGGGCAGGGGTCCTCCAGGACCAGGGTTGGGTAACACTGCTGTCAAATTTGGATTGAGATGTTTTTAACTCTATAACAGGGATGTCAAAGTCGTGCCATGGAGAGGAGGCTGCGGGTTTTCCTTCCAACCAGAAACTTCACCAGCTGGTTTCACTGATTCTCTCACCTTCAAGCAGGGAGCAGGGGCTAATCAGTGAAACCAGCTGGTGGAGTTCTTGGTTGGAAAGAAAACCTGCAGCCTCTTGGCCCTCCATGGCACCAGTTTGACGTCCCTGCTCTATCAGTAACTCAAGCTTCAGGAGGAAATTTGTTTTTGAAAAAACTCCTGGAGACATGTGTACAAGGCCTAAATCTCAAATGTGGAATTGAAGTTAAAACTGAGAAATCACAGAAAAAAATATGTATTTAAATTTATAATGCCTCAAATAGAAATTATAGATCGGTAATTATTATTATTTTTTTTTTCGGTAATCAACCACCAAAAAGTTAGATTGAGTAAGTGTTGGTGTAAAACCCATAGTTTAACATTCAAAGTCATAATGTTGAAGATTTAGATTTAAGATTATTAAAAACTAGTGTCAAAGCAGAGATCATCTCTTAAAGTCTCAGATCGTCTCCTTTATCTTGAAGAACAGTCCAATTCTGAGATGAAATCCCCAAAATCTAATATTTAATTTAAGATTCCTGGATAACACCTGGAAGTCTGAAAAGCAAAAGACTTTGGGATTAGAGTCATCGTTTCAAAAATGTGGAGTCCTTTTTCTGAGATTATTCAGTAAAATTCTCAGTGAATTCTAGTTTAAAGTTAAACTCATTTCTCAGATCAAACCTGAATTTTCTAAAAATAAAAAAGCTGAATCTGTGACCCTGAAGTTTCCTGGGTTGGGTTGGAGTGAGACCGATCTGAATATTTTAGGGCTTTCAGATGTCCTGATACCTCTGAGGACTCAGAGGAACACTTTACTCCAGTCTGGTGGCTTTAGTTTTCCTCATGAATCGTCTTTTGTTCGTCAGGACGTGTCAACACGAGTCAGAGTGTTTTTATTGGTGCATTTCCCTCAAACTTTGCACAGACTTCCTGTTTCTGAATGAGCCTCCAGGTTTGTGAGTCAGTGCGGCTTTGGTTTTCTCCTGCAGGTGGGTTTTGTTCGTATGTCTGGAGAACAGTTAACACAGAGGGAGCCTCCTGGGGCCTCTTTAACTGTGACGTACAAGAACACACATTCACCCGATGGGACAGCTTCAAACACGACTTACACGTGTTGAAAACCGCGGCCTCACGTACAAGCGCAGACATTAGCATCCCAATGAACAGAGCAGCTAATCCTTTTAATCATTACTATGCTAATTAGTGTAACAAAAGCCGCGCTAAGCCTTGGCGCACTTTTGATTCTCGCTGCTAAGTCCTTTGGGGGGAGTCCCGGGTCAGGCCCGCAGAGAGACCAGAACCCTGGGAGACGTAGGCAGAGCCACGTCAGTTCCAGGAAATTAAGTTTGAGGTTGTAAAAGGACAAAACAACTCTGGGACAAAAGGCAGGACATGTGCCGAGTGAAAGGAGCTGGAGGCCAGCGAGACGTAAATCTGGCAGCGAGAGGCAGGAGCACAAAGTGGACCAATCCCTCTGAGGGACGTGGGATTGATTTAAGGCTGCAGAGGCGGTCTGAGCCCAGCACCTGTGGCTCTGCGCCTTTATGACCACGAGTTGTCTCTGATGTTCAAACACCTCCGTCCAGGATTTCAGCTGCTCAGCAGGAGTGTCCACCTGGACTCCTCCACCACAGAGCCACACTGTTGTAATACTCCTCCCACTCCTCCCTCAGGTTTTCCTCCGGGAGTCTCTGGAGCACCGTCTGGAGAAGCAGAGAGAAATGGAGGTGCTGAAGGCCGCCATGATCATCCAGGCTCACGTCATGGGCTACATGGCGAGGTACAACTCCTGAATCACCTCTTTCAGAGTTCATTTCATCAATCTCTTTTTTATCCATCTATTGTGTTTGTGTTTGATTCTCCACCCAGGAAGCAGTACAAGAAGCTGCTGCAGTGCATCGTGGTCATTCAGAAGAACTACCGCGCTTTCTACTGGAGGAGGAAGTTCCTGCTCCTCCGCTGGGCCACGCTCACCTTCCAGAAACGCCTGCGAGGCCAGCTGGCCCGCCGGGCCTTCAGCCAGCTGCTGGAGGAAAGGAGGAGGAGGGAGGAGGAGGAGCAACGCAGGAGGGTGGAGGAGGAGCAACGCAGGAGGGTGGAGGAGGAGATGGAGAGGTGGGCTGAGCTACATACAAACAAAGCTTAAGCTATTCAGGGGAACCTGTACGTAACATCCAGCCGCGTGATTGGCAGAGCAGTGATGGAGGCGGGGCTTCCTCTGAGTGAGCCTGTGTCAGTTTGAGGGCGTGGTCACACTGGCCATCCAAACTGTGCAGTATCAATCAATCAATCAATCAATCAATCTTTATTTATATAGCGCCAAATCATAACAAATGTTATTTCAAGACACTTTACAAAAACATTTACAGGTCTAGACCCGTAAATGTTAATAAAATTTTATTATCAGAAACCAACATGAAGACAAGATAAGGAGTCTTATCTTATCTCAATCCACCATGAGTACAGGACTTTGCAGCATTTAGCAAGTTACAACGGAGAGGAACAACTTCCCTTTAACAGGCAGAAACCTCGGACAGAACCAGACTCATGTTAGACAGACATCTGAGGAGACTGATGGGGTTAGAGAGACAGGTAGAGGAGAGAGAGTGGGAGAGAGAATGGGGAGGAAAAGAGGGGGGGGGGGGGGGGGGGGGGGTAGGGATACACACACACGCACACAGACACACAGAAAGGGAGAGAGAGAGAAACAGACGCAATCATGATGGATGGTTTTATGGGAATAAATGCCTGGATATGACGGGAAATGTAATTAGTCCTTTGTTGGGTCCGTCTGGTCTCTTACTGTCAGCTGACGCCTGTTTGTGTCTGTGCAGGGAGAGACAGAGGCTGGAGGCTGAGAGACTCGCCACAGAGGTAAGACCAAGAAACTATTTAGGATCTGTTTATGTGAACGTTTCCACCCTCAAAGTTTAACAAATTTCATTCCTGAGTGACGCAGAAATCGTGAGATTATGAAAGAGTGTAGATGCTAACGGTTCATCTCAATAATCAGACACAAAACAAGAGCAAACTGCAAAGAGCTGCAGATTTGATCAAATTTGTTTTGTGCTCGAAAATTTTTAGAGGAAATAATTTTGTGAAGTGGATTTGAGGACATAAAGAACCAAGTCATGTGATATTCTGGATGTTTCCAGGGACTAATATCTGGATACTGATCTGGATACTGATCTAGATACTGATCTGGATACTGATCTGGATACTGATCTAGATACTGATCTAGAAACTGATTTAGATACTGATCTAGATACTGATCCAGATACTGATCTGGATACTGATCTGGATACTGATCTGGGTACTGATCTAGATACTGATCTGGATACTGATCTGGATACTGATCTAGATACTGATCTGGGTACTGATCTAGATACTGATCTGGATACTGATCTGGATACTGATCTAGATACTGATCTGGGTACTGATCTAGATACTGATCTGGATACTGATCTGGATACTGATCTAGATACTGATCTGGATACTGATCTGGATACTGATCTAGATAATGATGTAGATACTGATCTAGATACTGATCTAGATAATGATGTAGATACTGATCTGGATACTGATCTGGATACTGATCTAGATACTGATCTGGATACTGATCTGGATACTGATCTGGATACTGATCTATTTCCTGATCTAGATACTGATCTGGATACTGATCTGGATACTGATCTGGATACTGATCTAGATACTGATCTGGATACTGATCTGGATACTGATCTGGATACTGATCTAGATACTGATTCAGATACTGATCTGTATACTGGTTGTTCTCACTTTGTTTACAGATTAATTTGTTGTGAGGGCTCAAGGATTAGGACTTGAGGTGCAGGGAGGTTATTCTTTGTGTATTTCAGATATTTCTCTTCCATCCTCAGGCAGAGGAGCTCAGGAGAGTAGAGGAGCTTCATCGTCTTGAGGAGCTAGCTTCTCTGCCTCTCCCTCCTCCTCCACCTCCAGTAGAAGCTGCAACAGTCCCAGGGATGGTGGAGGGGCTGGAGTCCGCCGAGCTCCCTGAGGAGGAGGCACCAGAGGGAGTCCGTCCCCAAGAGGCGTCCCAGGTGGAGGAGATCCTCCGGCTGGAGCGGGAGATCCAGGTCCTGCAGAGGCAGAAGGAGCGTCAGGAGCTCTCTCTGACCGAAGCCTCCCTCTGTCGCCTGCAACTCCTCCGGGACCAGGAGCTCAGGCGTCTGGAGGACGAGGCCTGCAAGGCGGCGCAGCAGTTCCTGGAATCGCTGAACTTCGACGAGATCGATGAGTGTGTGAGGAACATCGAGAGCTCACTGGGGGTCGGTGAGGGGGAAGACAAGGAGAAAGAGGGTGGAAGGAGGCGAGGGAGTGATGAGGAAGAGGTGGACGAAGGCTTCGGGGCTGACGATGAGGCCTTCAAAGACTCACCCAACCCCAGCGAGCACGGCCACTCGGACGGTCAGAGGACGAGCGGGATCCGAACCAGCGATGACTCGTCTGAGGAAGACCCGTACGCCAACGATGGTGTGACACCCCCCCTGCCACCAACCACGCTGCTTCACCAGCCGCTGCCTCCACCACCAGTGCCCCCTGCCTGCCACAGTGCCTCATCCAGCGGGGACTCCGCCTACTGCCTCCCCCAGGGTTCCTCTGAGGCCCAGTCCGATGACCTGGTGGAGCTCATACCTCCTGACGAGGATTCAGACTACGACCAGGATGACTACGATGAAGGCGCTATCGTGTCCAGCAGCAGCGTGGCGTTCTCCAACGTGTGCAGTGGCCAGTGGTCTCCGGACTACAGAGGCTCTGTGGGGACCTACAACAGCTCGGGGGCGTACCGCTTCAGCTCAGAGGGGCCTCAGTCATCGGTAAGCCATGTGGTCTGAGGGAACGTCCCGTCAGTCAGAAAAGTTCAGTAATACATCCAAAAAAACAGCAACACTGACCAGTCTCTGTTGTTCTTGTTCCAGTTTGAAGACAGTGAGGATGACTTCGACAGATTCGACACTGATGATGAGCTTTCGTATCGGCGGGACTCCGTCTACAGCTGCGTCACTCTCCCGTACTTCCACAGCTTCCTCTACATCAAAGGTATCTCCTTCGTGCGACTCGTATAAAAAAGGTTGAAATGATCTCTGATTTTGAGGCTCATTAAAACCAGAGGAAGTAAAATGTCACGTCTCTTTAAACACATCGGTCAAATGTTGTATCTTCATCCTCAGGCGGCCTGATGAATACATGGAAACGCCGCTGGTGCGTTCTAAAGGACGAGACTTTCCTCTGGTTTCGAGCCAAGCAGGAGGCCCTGAAGCAGGGCTGGCTGCACAAGAAAGGAGGAGGCTCGTCCACGCTGTCCCGCCGCAACTGGAAGCGCCGCTGGTTCGTGCTGCGGCAGAGCAAGCTCATGTATTTCGAGAACGACGGGGAGGAGAAGATGAAGGGCGTTCTGGACATGCACAATGCAAAGTGAGGAGGCGTTTTAACTGTGATCACCTTTTATCACCCAAATACTCAGCTGTTGGTGCAGAGCTCATCAAGTTTTCCTTTTACAACCTGCAGAGAAATCATCGATAACACCGGAAAGGAGAACGGGATCGACGTCGTGATGCCTGAGCGGACGTACCACCTGATTGCAGAGTCGGCTGAAGATGCCAGGTAGGATGTTTGATAAGTTTCTTCAAGCACATCGACCGACGGGAAAGCAGAATGATGATGAGTATGAAGGTAAATAGAGTAGCCATGATGAAGCTGACCACAGAAACCATGAGAATTATCATCTGAACATGAGGTCATGATAGTGAAGAGGATGAAAACTACATCACAAGTCAACAAGTATAAGAACAATGATGATGAAGATGATGTGAATAATGAGAATAAAGATAGACACTGATTATTGTGACGATGATGATGATGATGATGATGATGATGATGATGATGATGATGATGACGATGACGATGATGACGATGATGATGATGATGATGATGATGACGATGATGATGATGACGATGACGATGATGATGATGATGACGATGACGATGATGATGATGATGATGACGATGACGATGATGATGATGATGATGATGTCGATGACGATGACGATGACGATGATGATGATGATGACGATGATGATGATGATGATGATGATGATGATGACGATGATGATGATGATGAACACAGTGACAGTAACAGTGATACAGACACTGCAGAAAGTGGTGAAGATGATGATTATCCTGTGACTCATGATGTTCTGGTCCATGTCCTCACAGTCAGTGGTTCAGCGTTCTGAGTCAGGTCCACGTCTCCACGGAGCAGGAGATCCGAGAGATGCACGACGAGCAGGCCAACCCCCAGAACGCTGTGGTGAGTACTGCTGCCAGCAGCAAAGCATTGTGGGAGTCTATGGAAAATCACTCTGTTTACACAACGTGTTACCTATTTACCTGATTTTGGTGTTTGTGTGCTTTTATTTTTCTTAGTTTTCTGACTGCGTGTCCCGTCCTGCTGTCCTGTCCTCTGACACTTTCTCTTTTCTGTGTCTGAAACTGTGTGAATGCCTTCCAGAAGCTTCCTTTGAGCAGTGTGTGTGTGTGTGTGTGTGTGTGTGTGTGTGTGTGTGTGTGTGTGTGTGTGTGTGAGGGGAATAACTACTCTTTAAGGATGGAGGTTGAACTCGTTCCACTCTTGCAGCGCTGTGACTGGATGTTTCTGTCTTCTTCTCGTCCTTCAGGGAACACTGGACGTTGGGATGATCGATTCAGTCTGTGCTTCAGATAATCCAGAGAGGTGCTTGATTTCCACACACTCTTCTGTTCACACATTATACTGATAAATTGGCCTCCAAGTATAGAAAAGACACAACTGGAGCTCATGGTTCAGACTTTTTCCCTGTTTAAACATGAATGAGCAGCTCCCTCTAGTGGCTAAAGTGGAAATAGAGGACAATAATTCTACTCATTCATGTTTGGAGAAAAAGCTCAGCTCTGACACAAGAAAACCAGAAATGTTTCCTGTGACATCAGGTTTAATTTCACTTTAAGGGAAAAGTTGACGATATTTTCTATTTTTGGTCCTCGTTGGAAACTAAAATAAAACTTCCTCTGGTCTCTCTCTCTCTCTGAAGTGAAATAAATCAACATTTCCTTTTTCTCATCGTCCCAGGCCAAACTCCTTCGTCATCATCACAGCAAACCGGGTACTGCACTGCAACGCCGACACGCCTGAAGAGATGCACCACTGGATCACTTTGCTGCAGCGCTCCAAAGGAGACACGCGTGTCGACGGACAGGAGTTTATCATCCGAGGTGACCATGCAGTCTTCTTCTTTCTCAGTCTTCCCCAGCGTTTGCTTTTTGTTTGAAGCAGTAGAGCAGAACAATCCCATGATTTCTATGAGACATGTTTAATCAGAACGTGTGACTCCATCACCTCCACCAGGCTGGCTGCACAAAGAGATGAAAAACAGCACCAAGGCCTCGCTGAAGCTAAAGAAGCGCTGGTTTCTGCTTACCCACAATTCCCTGGACTACTACAAGAGTTCGGAGAGAAACGCCCTGAAACTTGGAACGCTGGTGCTGAACAGCCTCTGCTCCGTGGTTCAGCCAGACGAGAAGATCTTCAGAGAAACTGGTAAAAGAATCAATCACCACTCAGTCTTAATTTCAGCAAACCCTCAGCCCCAAACCTTCGTTCTTCACCACATTTTAATTATTTTTATTTATTTATAAAGTATTTTTAAAAACGACCACAGCTGTAGACACAGTGCTGTACAGGTACATAACTTGACACGATAAAAACAGAAAAGAAAAACACACACAAAGAAAAACACATGTAACACTTTGTTAAACGGGAGTTTCCTCTTCTCTGTTCAGGATACTGGAACGTGATCGTGTACGGCCGTAAACACTCGTACCGTCTCTACTGTAAACTGCTGAATGAGGCCTCGCGCTGGGCCAACTCCATCCAGAACGTCATCGACTCAAAGGCTCCCATCGACACGCCAACGCAGCAGCTCATTCAGGACATCAAGGTAGCAAACGGCTTCCTGTGCCAAGACGAAGGACCTGAGCAGATCCTCCATCCCATTTATGTTGATAGCTCCTATCTATAGTTAGTTTAAGTATTTACAAAGTTAGATGAGATGAAACTTTAACATTTATGGGAATAAATTTAAAGCCAGTGGTTGTAAATTTGGGTTTCTGTAAGGGTTAAGTTGTTAAAGAAACCCTGAATAAAAGTTATAAAAATGAAGACTTCATTTCCAGAAAACCATCGTACATGTACGCTCGAAGTCTCGCGAATAAACAAGAATCGCACAATGAATTCAGTCGACACGAAAGTCTAACAGGATCAAGTTATGAGATACCTTGTGTCTCTGGGCCATGTTTCGTACCCAGCTCTTGAGTTGTGTGGCGTTTTCTCCTGGAGGCCAAAGGAAGCCATGTGTCGTCTCTTTTTTTAGACTCTAGCTGTGATTTTATGAAAACACTTCTTTAAACAGTTTCGATACTTCTTCTGTGTTTCGTCACTGTCATCTCTTCCTTATTTCTCTCCTCTGCTTATTGAGCATTATACAATGTGTGAAACAGCGCCCTCCTTAATGTTTTGTGCTGAATGCGTGGTGAAAATACGATACTGCACGCTGTTGTCCTCAAGGAGGCCAAGCCGAGTTGGCGTCCCTTGGTGAAAAAAAACAAGAATGATTAACCAATCAGATGAGGCTGCGGTCATGACACTGCTCACCTGTGATTGGCCAAGACTGTGTCAAAGGAAGCCACCCCGTCTGTGGCCTCAAACCAATCAAATCACAGTATCATCGTCATCATCAAGCCACTGAATGAAATCAGGGAGGTTAGCACGTTAGCAGTGTGCATGAAGCGGCCGGTTGTGTGTTTGAGTGTGCGGCTGAGTAAATGAATTAATAAGAATTAATTAGATATTTAAGCTGAGTCAAGAGGACGATGTACATGTGTGAATGAGTGTGTGAGTTCAGACCAACAAAAAATAATATTAATCCAAAATAAATCCTTTTTAATAAAATAAAACACAAAATAAACCAACAACGATCAACACTAGAAAAGCAATTTCTGAAGAAATTGCGCTGTGAATGCAGAATGCTGAAGCAGCTTGCGCTGAACTGCTAATGTAACGAAAGCTGAACCTGAATGACCGAAGATATGTCTGAAAATGGTTGAAAAAGTCTTGAAAAGCTTGCGCTCAACTGCTAATGCAGAATATGGAACATAAATGACTGAAGGTTTGTCTGAAAATGGCTGAATGAAGTCTTAAAATGCTTGCGCTGAACAGCTAAAGCAAAATTCTGAACAAGAATGGCTAAAGTTATGTCTGAAATCATTTGAATTAAGTCTTGAAAAGCTTGTGCTTAACTGCAAAAGCAGAATGCTGAACATGAATGACTGAATTTATGTCTGAAAATGGTTGAAATAATTCATGAAAAGCTGGCACTCAACTGCTAATGCAGAATGCTAAATTAACCTGCCATGAACTCTTGGATGAAAGGAAATTAATGGATGAATCAGTTAAATGGATAAATAAATTTAAAGTTGAAATGGCTGCATCTTTTAAAAATTTGAAGCAATGAATTAAATTTTAAAGAACAGTTATGGAAATAATGACCTGACTGAGGTAAAATGCAAGTCTCATCTCTGAAACGCTGTTAAAATGAAATTCTGTGTGTCCTGTGTGTAAGTTTTTAATCATGTAAGCCTGTCAGCTGAGGCTCATCTGAAGCCAGATGTTGCCATGGTGATCATTGTTTACCAACTGCCATCAGAGAGCTGGTGGAGTCTGTTGATTCCCAACACATTTCCACTGAAATCAGTGTGTCAAACTGCCTGCAACTGTGACTAAACCAAAGGGCCGATCAGAAAAGTGATCACACCGTAGGAATCCTGAGACCCTGAGGAAGCTGTCTGTGTAAATTTCATGTCTAAAGATGCAGAAATAGGCTTATGACAGTGATAGATAGATGAGGGAAATTTGACTGATCTCTGAGAAAACCCCTCAGGAATTAACATTGGAGTACATGGGTGCCGGAGCTGACTTTGCCCGACAGTTGGCCATTTTGTGAAAAAGGGCTCCATCCTTTTGCTTTAAAAACCACTTTGTCAGAGGCAGGACAAGACTACTTACATGCTGAGGGCTTATTTGTGTTGATAGCTCAAAAAATGTGGCCAAGAGAGCAGTTTACCCAGAAGTTTCCCAGGTCTTGTTTCCCCCTCTCCCTGCTCTGTCGTTTGAATCTCCCACTCTGAGCTGAAACATTCCGTCCAATACACACCAATGTTAAATGGCTTGAAGAGCTGAAATGCATCATGACCTTTGAAGGGTCATTGTGAAGAAACTATGAATGCTAGGAAACATTTGAAACCCACTGAATGGAGCCAAAAGATAGCTGAATATTTTGAAGTTTGAATGGAGTTTGTAGCTGAATGTATGACTGAATGAGGAGGGTTTGAAGAAGGCTGAAAAAATGTCCTGAAGGGAGGAAATTTTGAAAATTCCGCATTCATCTCTATGGGACCGAAATTTCGTAAATTGTTGAATATCTTGGAAAGTATTTGTGAAAAGTTTCTGAAGAGTCATAGCCCCCTTGTCCCCACTGAAACACACGTTTTGAAGTTTGAACGGTGAAAATCGGTTGAAGTTTGCAGAAGTTTTAGCGGTCCAAAAAAGCGGGCGGAAGAAGAAGAAGAAGAAGAATAAATTTTTTTGACACAGAAGAACATATGCTGTGAATGCATTACTGCATTCACAGCAATTAACATGAACATAGTTGATTGTTTAAAATGTAATAACTCCTTATTAATTGACTTTCACAGCAGCCCGTCCGTCTCCAGGACAAGCTGTCACATTCTGGGCTAACAGCTGATCAGTAGCGCTCTCTTCACCCAGAATTTTCTGGATCTGTTCCTCTTTGGCTGGATTAATAAAGATATAATAACTTCAATAAAGACTAAGTAGTCATTCACACATGCAGCTCGTCTTGACAGTGAAGTTTTTAGAGTACTGTGAAAATGTGAAAGGGATTATGGGGGTTGTAGTCACCTCCATCCTCCATCAGAAGCTCATGTTGAAGTGAGTCCGTCTGCTTTCTGCAGGAGAACTGTCTGAACTTGGAGGTAGTGGAGCAGATCTACAAGAGGAACCCCATACTGCGCTACAGCCACCACCCACTGCACACACCGCTGCTGCCGCTGCCGTACGGAGACATCCACCTGACCAGTGAGTCCAACTGTGAAGATGAGCTACACCATTTACACCGAGCTGTCCCATCCCAAACGTTGAGTAACTGTTTCCCTGTCTCTGCTCAGCTCCTATGAACAGAAACTACACCACCCTGCAGAACGAAGCCCTCAAGGTGTTCAGCTCCCTGCAGCACCTGGAGGGCGTGGCCGACCCCGTGCCCATCATCCAGGGCATCCTTCAGACCGGCCAGGAGCTCAAACCTCTCCGGGATGAGCTCTTCTGCCAGCTGATAAAGCAGACGACTCGGCCCCCGCAGCCCAGTGGGCCAGGGAACCTCTGCAGCTGGAAGATCCTGGCCTGCATGACCTGCACCTTTATGCCCACTAGGAGCATCCTTAGATACCTCAAGTTCCACCTGAAGCGGTTCGGACATGCTGACTTGTTGACTCAGTTTGGATTTTCTCTGCTGAGCTTGTCTTGCAGATATTTCTGATCCACCTGAATTGTGTCTCTTTGCAGGACCCGGGAGCTCTTCCCTGGCTCAGAGATGGATCGCTACGCCGCCTTTGCCTTTGACTCTCTTAGGAAAACTCGAGCCAGGGAGAATGTGCCTTCACAGGAGGAGATCCGCGCCATTGTTGCCCGGCAGGAAATGAGCACAACGGTTCATTGTCATGGGGGAGGGTCCTGCAAGATCACCATCAACTCCCACACAACAGCCGGAGAGGTGGGTGACAGAGCGCGGCTCTGGGACAAAGGTCCAGGTCTGTGTAGAAAGAAGAGTGAGTTTGATCAGTGGAGTTGATCAGTGGAGTTGTGTCATTTCCTGCATCAGGTGGTGGAGAAGCTGATCCGAGGCCTGGCCATGGAGGACAGCAGGAACATGTTTGCTCTGTTCGAACACAATGACAAGACAGAGAAAGCCATCGAGAGCCGCACGGTGGTGGCCGACGTGCTCGCCAAGTTTGAAAAGTAAGCCTTGCAGCCTCCACCTGCTCGTGAGTCAAAGACTTCTCTTTTCGTCCTTCAGTCTCTAACATCTTGCTCTCTGATCTGCAGGCTTTCAGCCAGTTCAGATGAACACCACAGCGGCTGGAAGTTTTACTTTAAGCTCTACTGCTTCCTGGACACTGAAAATGTTCCCAAAGACAGCGTGGAGTTCGCTTTCATGTTTGAGCAGGTACATGTGATTGATTCATCCGAGTTTAACGCAATACAAATACCGGCTGCTCAAACGCTGAAATTTTAACAATGTCTACCATCTACAGGCCCATGAAGCCGTCATCAAAGGTCAGTATCCAGCCCCTGAGGAAACTCTTCAGTTCCTGGCTGCTCTGAGACTTCAGTACCTCCTGAGCGATCACAACCCACAGGCCACCATCCCTGAAATGTCCCAGGTGTTCCCCATGTCACGGTTACGGGCCCGGGTGCAGAACTCAGCCAAGACATTTGCGCCGGGCACCGGCTCAGTGGCCGACCGCTCAGGCTCATCTGAGAGGAAGCGCTCGAGCTTCCTGGAGGGAACACTGAGGCGAAGCTTCAGGAGTGGCTCCTTGAGCAGGCAGAAGCTGGAGGAGGAGAACAGCCTTGAAGTGTGGATGAGGGAGGAGGCGACGGCTGTGAGGACCAGCCTCATGGATAAGTGGAAGAAACTGCAAGGGATGAACCAGGAACAAGCCATGGTCAAGTATATGACGCTGGTGAAGGAGTGGCAGGGCTACGGGTCCACGCTGTTCAACGTTGAGGTGAGAAAGAAAGTCTACCTTACCTGGTTTTCATTTGAACTGTCAGCATTCCCAAAGGATGTCATCAACCTTTAACTTGGTATAACCTTTAACAGGAACCCTGTCAAAACCCAGGACTCATGCTTGGTTCTTCTCTTTTCAGAGTCGCGATGGAGCATTCCCATCTGAGCTGTGGCTGGGCGTGAGCCGGGAGGCCATATCAGTCTACAAACGAGGGGAGCCGTGGCCCCTGGAGGTTTTCCCTTACGAGCAGATTCTGTCCTTTGGTGCCCCACTGCCCAACTCCTACAAAATCACGGTGGAAGGCCGAGAGCTGGTCTTTGAGACGCAAATGGTGCATATGAAACAATAAATACTCTTGTGAAGCTTTGGTTTCTCTGTTTAGAAATGGATGTTTGGTTCTTGCAGCCGTATTGGATGGATTTATCTACAAGTTCAGGGAAAAAAAAACACTGAAAGCCCTCTGACCTTTAACTTCCTGGTTTCTTTATCCCCTCATCTTTTGCAGGTTATGGACATCGCCAAGTTGATGAAGGCATACATCAGCATGATCGTCAAGAAACGCTACAGCAACTGCCAGTCCATCAGCAGCCACGGCAGCCAGTGCAGCGCCTGGTGAACTACCCTTCACCTTTGACCTTAAGGCATCTTTACCGCGGGGTGGCAGAGGATGGAGCGTGGCCGCCCGTCCTCTAGACTGGACAGCTGATGGATTAAAGACACTTCAGATGGTCTCTGTGAATGCTGGAGACAAACTACATACTCCTAATAATTTGGACTGGTTTTATTCCAGAAAAATCCACGTAACGTCCACGCCAAAGGAATGAGGACTGGAGTCAGCAATCATTTCAATCTGGAGGCAGCTGCTGTTGGCGATGGACATCTAGAGTCAAACAGGATCCCTTTAATGAGAGAGCTGCAGTCTGGACATGAGCTTTGCTCACATTCACTCATTCACTCACACAGGCAGCGACTTCTGGGGTTGAAATGTGACCCTTACAATAACCTGCACTTCCACCAGTGTCCGATTGACTGGAGGGCACCATAAGGCCCACCACAGCCAAGCAAGCGTCAGTGAGGACACATATGACACTGATAAAATCAGACGCAGCATGAGGAGCTGGGGAACGGGCATCTGTTCTCAAAGTATGTCGCCAGTCAAGGACTCAAAAAGTTAAAAAATCCACTGTCATTACAAGTCATCACAACGTTTCCACTTTAAAGAGTAGGACAACAAAATACACAAATCAAGTTTGTAAGATTCAATCAGACCAAAGAAATCCAGCAGGTGTGCACTGACCTCATGTTTAGTGGAGTGGATGTTTCTTGTTTTGGAGTCAAACTGTTGTTTTCTTTCTGTTGCTAAAGTCAGGACTGCTGTCACAGGATGAGGCTATTTTGCTCTTGGGTTTTTGTTATAAAGCTGTGTGTGCTTGTCTGTGTGTGTGTGTGTGTGTGTGTGTGTGTGTGTGTGTGTGTGTGTGTGTGTGTGTGTGTGTGTGTGAGCGAGGTTTTTAGGAAAGTTACAGGCTTGTTGAATGTATAAAGAAAGCAGGATGCAGAAAGAATAGACCAATGAAAGCCTACAAGCCTTTATTTCTGCTTTGATTAAACTCTGGGACTTTTACACGAACCCTCTCCAGGACGCTGTGCTCACTGTAAATAAGATGCAGTTCAAGTTTGGAGTTGATTGCTCTGATTGGTTTGCTGCTGCCGCTGCTGATGATGATAATGAGAAGGTCACACAAGTGCCTGTGTAAACTTCATCAGGACAAACTCAAGTGACTCACACTTGTTGAATTGACACCACTCTCATTCTCATGTTACCAAAAGGTGCTCCAGTGTTCCCTTTAAATGTATTTGTACACTGCGCCGTCTGTCCAGCCTAGCAACTCATTCAAGCTGAACCGAGGGGTTGAAGCAAACATCCTTCATGGTTAAAGATTTTGTACAAAACAGAACAAAATAACCAGTCCAAGCAGAAGAAGCCCTGCAGACCCTGACGCTTTGCAGACCCTGACGCTTTGCAGACCCTGCAGCTCTGCAGACCCTGACGCTCTGCAGACCCTGACACTCTGCAGACCCTGCCGCTCTGCAGACCCTGACGCTTTGCAGACCCTGACGCTTTGCAGACCCTGACGCTTTGCAGACCCTGCCGCTCTGCAGACCCTGACGCTTTGCAGACCCTGACGCTTTGCAGACCCTGCCGCTCTGCAGACCCTGACACTCTGCAGACCCTGCCGCTTTGCAGACCCTGACGCTTTGCAGACCCTGACGCTTTGCAGACCCTGCCGCTCTGCAGACCCTGACGCTTTGCAGACCCTGACGCTTTGCAGACCCTGCCGCTCTGCAGACCCTGACGCTTTGCAGACCCTGACGCTTTGCAGACCCTGCCGCTCTGCAGACCCTGACGCTTTGCAGACCCTGACGCTTTGCAGACCCTGACGCTCTGCAGACTCTGACACTCTGTAACGTTAACAGTCATGTGACTCATTGTGGTTACAAAAATGATGTAACCTTCTGAAAACATTTACTTTCTTTGGATTTCCTTTCTGTAACAATGTAAAAAAAAGTCTTGACAGCAATCATATACGTCAAGAACACTGGCACTTTTAGAGGGCCTCAAAGCGATCAGAGCGTGAGCGGACTGAAGCAACTACCAGTAAAAACCTAACTAACCTTTGAGTATGAGGTGGACTTTGTCTTAGTGACATCAACTTCTGGTTTCTGTAGAGGTGTTAGAAAGCGTAACGATGGAAATGCTGACTCAGCATTACTCTCTGTTGACTCAGAAACAATCAAAGAGGTGGAGCTTACGTTCGTCTTCCAGAAGCAAAAAGCTGCCCAACAGTCAGCGTGCCCACGCCCCGTGCTATCTAAATCTATCCACTCATTAGTGGATACTTTCTCTGAATCATGGATCTTATTACACCTTAAAACCGTACGTCCGTACCTTTCATACAGTTTAGAGTTTTCTAAACCTGAAAGAGACTTTTTGGCATCACACATTAGTTTGTGCTAGCTGGCTAGCCAACAGTGGTGTCTGCCAAATCATTGCTGGTTAGCCGTTAACCCATTCAGTGATCTAGGCCAGTGTTTCTCAAAATGTTGAAACAAAGGACAATTTTTCCCCCTGAAAAAACTTGTGGACCACCAAGCTGCGCTGCTTTGGAGCAACTGCCCTGATTGCAAAGTGACATCATAAAAACTTTCATCAACTCGCTGATTTTCTTGGTCAAGGACCCCAAGGGGGGCAGTAGTGGTCCATTGTCCAATATTTTATTAATAACAAAGTAAAAGTTAAAAGAAAAGTTTGCCACAAGACCCCTGAAGCCAGTAAACCAGGATAATGACAATCAATTTTGAAAAATTGTAAAATTTTGTGTAATTTTTAACCGATCAAACAAAAGTATCTCTTAATCGCTGGCACTGATATTTTCGAGGGTTTTGGGCTGAAAAGTTTTTTTAAATTCAAAATTTATGTATAACATCCAGAGTTTGCTTAGTATTATGTTAAAGGATTATTAGAATTACACTTTAAAAACCTTCAAGAAATTAATGAACAGCTAGCAGCAGTTGTATATTGGATTTATTCAGATGATGGATAACAGTATTAACGTGTAGCATAAACACCACGCTCTCTGATCAGTGATTTCAAAGCACTTAAATTCACCAAATTTGACCAAAGCTAAAAGATTAAACCTGAGCTTTTACTTTTCCGTGTTACTTAGACATCTAGCATCCCTTTTAGGTCACTTTAACTTTGTTGAAGATGACCTGGATTCTTCAGGTTTTAGTTTGAACCACTTGCTCAGCTGGACTCCTCAGTGTAACATTCCTAACACATTTCTCTGGAGCTCCGCGGGCGGCAGGTCCTTCCAAAGATGCAGGTTTCTCCCATAGTGCCTTGGTGTATATTGTGTATCTTTTTTTTCCAAGTGTGGTTCTATTTTTGGTATCATGTGCAATGTTATATAAATATATTATATATAATCTTGTGGCTGTACATTTTATACTTTAAGTCTTTGCCTCCTGTTTTTCCCACTCAAATGATGACCACACTGCCACTCTTTTAAAACTTGCTGTGTTTTTTCTTGGTAAGCATCTGACTGATCACAGACCTTCAACATAAAACTGGTATTAAGTTCTTCTGATCTGTATCAGCTGTGTTATGTAATGAAAGGAAGGTTTTAACAATAAATGCTTACACATTTAAAACATTGTTTTCTCCTTTCTTTGCCACAGATTTAAAGTTCCCATATCCTGCTCCTTTTCTGCAGTTTAATCTGGATCATTGATGTCTTCATGAAATGGTAGTAACATGTTTTGGTCCAAAAAGCCAATAAATCAAGCACAGCAGCATTGTTTCCAGGCTCTCATAGCCCCTCTGTTCAGAACGCTCTGATTTAGTGGGCGTGGCCTTCATATGTAAATGAGCCACCGCTGATACCGCCCCGCTCTTCCACGTCACTGAGAGCGGCGCCACGAGCTCCGAGTGCACAATGTTTAGAAAACAGAGAAGCTCGTTTACCGTAACACTACAGGCAAAAACAACAGGCTAACTGCAGCTAAAGTTAGCATCCTGAAGCTAACACAGAGACGGGGGGGACACTGAGGAAAAGCTCTTCCATCTGCTCCACAGCACACAGCATTTAAAATACTCACATTTCCAGGGTCCCAGGTTTGTTGGAGGATGGTTGGTAATGCGCCTGGATTCAGGACCAGTCTATTGGCTAGCCCTCTGTTGGACTGTCCAAAGTTGGAAAAGCAGTCGGCCGTGAAGTGACTAGCACACACATGCACAGTTTTACTGAGTGTAGCTGGAACATTTCCCTCATAAATGAACGCCCCGACATGCGGGCAAGATTATCTTCTAGTGTGAGCGGTTGACAAATGAATCTTTAGCCCCAGGATCGTCTCACAGACTCGTCGGAGCTGCCCCGATAATTTTCAAACATGTTTGATATTTATCTGGATGATTACAACATTCATTCTCTCTGAGGATGACAACAGCCAAGAGAGAGAGAGAGAGAGAGAGTCCCCTTACAAGAGACCAGACAACAGACAACAAACGCAGGCTCAAAATGCAATTGAAAGGCTCCGGGTCAGCTGACTGCGGGCTCCACTGGCCCACTCCAGCCAGTTCAATAACGCCTTTAAAAATAACACATAACCACGCCATTTTCATACAGTATAAAGCTGTTTTATCAGTGATGGGTGTGAGATCATGCCATTATTGGCTGATACAGCAACAGTTTCACCTCTGTCCCTCTGCGTACGCGTAATGGATGAAAGGCACCGCTGCAGACAGCTCCGCTTCTCTCTCCTCCTGTCCCACCAGTGCGCTAAAAACCTCAAGTCAAACAACTGAGCACATGTGGAGCATCACTCTCTCTGTTCAAATAACCTTGGTGAAATCCTGTAGTGTGTGCTGGTCAGTATTTTCAAATCTTGTTGTTAGAGTGTGCTTAAGATTTAGGAGAAGATGATCTGTGAAGATTCTCCTTATGTGTGAGATACAGCCCGATTTCAGAATCTTTTAAGATTTTTAAAATCCTGTAGTGTGAGCCAGGCTTTAGTCTTGTCTTTTACCGAGATGGGAAACTTGTGCATGGAACCATGTGGTTGTTTACAGCCAAAAACAGACCCCTCCCCACCCACTCCGCGAGGAGAGGAGTGGGCAGGGAGGGGGTTCTTGGGTTAGGGTTAGGGTTAGGCTCAGGGTAAGGGTTAGGTTTAGAACTGGGTTAGGTTGAGAGAAGTGGGTCCGGGTCCTGCGTAAGGA
>NW_027437193.1:117500-177996 GCF_033239565.1 Halichoeres trimaculatus | reverse complement strand
CTCCATGGCCAGGCCTCGGATCAGCTTCTCCACCACCTGATGCAGGAAATGACACAACTCCACTGATCAACTCCACTGATCAAACTCACTCTTCTTTCTACACAGACCTGGACCTTTGTCCCAGAGCCGCGCTCTGTCACCCACCTCTCCGGCTGTTGTGTGGGAGTTGATGGTGATCTTGCAGGACCCTCCCCCATGACAATGAACCGTTGTGCTCATTTCCTGCCGGGCAACAATGGCGCGGATCTCCTCCTGTGAAGGCACATTCTCCCTGGCTCGAGTTTTCCTAAGAGAGTCAAAGGCAAAGGCGGCGTAGCGATCCATCTCTGAGCCAGGGAAGAGCTCCCGGGTCCTGCAAAGAGACACAATTCAGGTGGATCAGAAATATCTGCAAGTGCAGGTTCAGCAGAGAAAATCCAAACTGAGTCAACAAGTCAGCATGTCCGAACCGCTTCAGGTGGAACTTGAGGTATCTAAGGATGCTCCTAGTGGGCATAAAGGTGCAGGTCATGCAGGCCAGGATCTTCCAGCTGCAGAGGTTCCCTGGCCCACTGGGCTGCGGGGGCCGAGTCGTCTGCTTTATCAGCTGGCAGAAGAGCTCATCCCGGAGAGGTTTGAGCTCCTGGCCGGTCTGAAGGATGCCCTGGATGATGGGCACGGGGTCGGCCACGCCCTCCAGGTGCTGCAGGGAGCTGAACACCTTGAGGGCTTCGTTCTGCAGGGTGGTGTAGTTTCTGTTCATAGGAGCTGAGCAGAGACAGGGAAACAGTTACTCAACGTTTGGGATGGGACAGCTCGGTGTAAATGGTGTAGCTCATCTTCACAGTTGGACTCACTGGTCAGGTGGATGTCTCCGTACGGCAGCGGCAGCAGCGGTGTGTGCAGTGGGTGGTGGCTGTAGCGCAGTATGGGGTTCCTCTTGTAGATCTGCTCCACTACCTCCAAGTTCAGACAGTTCTCCTGCAGAAAGCAGACAGACTCACTTCAACATGAGCTTCTGATGGAGAATGGAGGTGACTACAATCCCCATAATCCCTTTCACATTTTCACAGTACTCCAAAAACTTCACTGTCAAGACGAGCTGCATGTGTAAATGACTACTTAGTCTTTATTGAATTTATTATATCTTTATTAATCCAGCCAAAGAGGAACAGATCCAGAAAATTCTGGGTGAAGAGAGCGCTACTGATCAGCTGTTAGCCCTGAATGTGACAGCTTGTCCTGGAGACAGACGGGCTGCTGTGAAAGTCAATTCATAAGGAGTTATCACATTTTAAACAATCAACTATGTTCATGTTAATGTTGATCGTTGTTGGTTTATTTTGTGTTTTATTTTATTAAAAAGGATTTATTTTGGATTAATATTATTTTTTTGTTGGTCTGAACTCACACACTCATTCACACATGTACATCGTCCTATTGACTCAGCTTAAATATCTAATTAATTCTTATTAATTCATTTACTCAGCCGCACACTCAAACACACAACCGGCCGCTTCATGCACACTGCTAACATGCTAACCTCCCTGATTTCATTCAGTGGCTTGATGATGACGATGATACTGTGATTTGATTGGTTTGAGGCCACAGACGGGGTGGCTTCCTTTGACACAGTCTTGGCCAATCACAGGTGAGCAGTGTCATGACCGCAGCCTCATCTGATTGGTTAATCATTCTTGTTTTTTTTCACCAAGGGACGCCAACTCGGCTTGGCCTCCTTGAGGACAAAAGTGTGCAGTATCGTATTCTCACCACGCATTCGCCACAGAACATTTAGGAGGGCGCTGTTTCACACATTGTATAATGCTCAACAAGCAGAGGAGAGAAATAAGGAAGAGATGACAGTGACGAAACACAGAAGAAGTATCGAAACTGTTTAAAGAAGTGTTTTCATAAAATCACAGCTAGAGTCTAAAAAAAGAGACGACACATGGCTTCCTTTGGCCTCCAGGAGAAAACGCCACACAACTCAAGAGCTGGGTACGAAACATGGCCCAGAGACACAAGGTATCTCATAACTTGATCCTGTTAGACTTTCGTGTCGACTGAATTCAATGTGCGATTCTTGTTTATTCGCGAGACTTCGAGCGTACATGTACGATGGTTTTCTGGAAATGAAGTCTTCATTTTTATAACTTTTATTCAGGGTTTCTTTAACAACTTAACCCTTACAGAAACCCAAATTTACAACCACTGGCTTTAAATTTATTCCCATAAATGTTAAAGTTTCATCTCATCTAACGTTGTAAATACTTAAACTAACTATAGATAGGAGCTATCAACATAAATGGGATGGAGGATCTGCTCAGGTCCTTCGTCTTGGCACAGGAAGCCGTTTGCTACCTTGATGTCCTGAATGAGCTGCTGCGTTGGCGTGTCGATGGGAGCCTTTGAGTCGATGACGTTCTGGATGGAGTTGGCCCAGCGCGAGGCCTCATTCAGCAGCTTACAGTAGAGACGGTACGAGTGTTTACGGCCGTACACGATCACGTTCCAGTATCCTGAACAGAGAAGAGGAAACTCCCGTTTAACAAAGTGTTACATGTGTTTTTCTTTGTGTGTGTTTTTCTTTTCTGTTTTTATCGTGTCAAGTTATGTACCTGTACAGCACTGTGTCTACAGCTGTGGTCGTTTTTAAAAATACTTTATGAATAAATAAAAATAATTAAAATGTGGTGAAGAACAACGGTTTGGGGCTAAGATTTTGCTGAAATTAAGACTGAGTGGTGGTTGATTCTTTTACCAGTTTCTCTGAAGATCTTCTCGTCTGGCTGAACCACGGAGCAGAGGCTGTTCAGCACCAGCGTTCCAAGTTTCAGGGCGTTTCTCTCCGAACTCTTGTAGTAGTCCAGGGAATTGTGGGTAAGCAGAAACCAGCGCTTCTTTAGCTTCAGCGAGGCCTTGGTGCTGTTTTTCATCTCTTTGTGCAGCCAGCCTGGTGGAGGTGATGGAGTCACACGTTCTGATTAAACATGTCTCATAGAAATCATGGGATTGTGCTGCTTCAAACAAAAAGCAAACGCTGGGGAAGACTGAGAAAGAAGAAGACTGCATGGTCACCTCGGATGATGAACTCCTGTCCGTCGACACGCGTGTCTCCTTTGGAGCGCTGCAGCAAAGTGATCCAGTGGTGCATCTCTTCAGGCGTGTCGGCGTTGCAGTGCAGTACCCGGTTTGCTGTGATGATGACGAAGGAGTTTGGCCTGGGACGATGAGAAAAAGGAAATGTTGATTTATTTCACTTCAGAGAGAGAGAGAGACCAGAGGAAGTTTTATTTTAGTTTCCAACAAGAACCAAAAATAGAAAATATCGTCAACTTTTCCCTTAAAGTGAAATTAAACCTGATGTCACTGGAAACATTTCTGGTTTTCTTGTGTCAGAGCTGAGCTTTTTCTCCAAACATGAATGAGTAGAATTATTGTCCTCTATTTCCACTTTAGCCACTAGAGGGAGCTGCTCATTCATGTTTAAACAGGGAAAAAGTCTGAACCATGAGCTCCAGTTGTGTCTTTTCTATACTTGGAGGCCAATTTATCAGTATAATGTGTGAACAGAAGAGTGTGTGGAAATCAAGCACCTCTCTGGATTATCTGAAGCACAGACTGAATCGATCATCCCAACGTCCAGTGTTCCCTGAAGGACGAGAAGAAGACAGAAACATCCAGTCACAGCGCTGCAAGAGTAGGGAACGAGTTCAACCTCCATCCTTAAAGAGTAGTTATTCCCCTCACACACACACACACACACACACACACACACACACACACACACACACACACACACACACACACACACACACACACACTGCTCAAAGGAAGCTTCTGGAAGGCATTCACACAGTTTCAGACACAGAAAAGAGAAAGTGTCAGAGGACAGGACAGCAGGACGGGACACGCAGTCAGAAAACAAAGAAAAATAAAAGCACACAAACACCAAAATGAGGTAAATAGGTAACACGTTGTGTAAACAGAGTGATTTTCCATAGATTCCCACAATGCTTTGCTGCTGGCAGCAGTACTCACCACAGCGTTCTGGGGGTTAGCCTGCTCGTCGTGCATCTCTCGGATCTCCTGCTCCGTGGAGACGTGGACCTGACTCAGAACGCTGAACCACTGACTGTGAGGACATGAACAGAACATCATGAGTCACAGGATAATTATCATCTTCACCACTTTCTGCAGTGTCTGTATCACTGTTACTGTCACTGTGTTCATCATCATCATCATCGTCATCATCATCATCATCATCATCGTCATCATCATCATCATCATCATCATCATCATCATCGTCATCATCATCATCATCGTCATCATCATCATCATCATCATCATCATCGTCATCATCATCATCGTCATCATCATCATCATCATCATCGTCATCGTCATCATCATCATCGTCATCATCATCATCATCATCGTCGTCATCGTCATCATCATCATCATCGTCATCATCATCATCATCATCGTCACAATAATCAGTGTCTATCTTTTTTCTCATTATTCACATCATCTTCATCATCATTGTTCATATACTTGTTGACTTGTGATGTAGTTTTCATCCTCTTCACTATCATGACCTCATGTTCAGATGATAATTCTCATGGTTTCTGTGGTCAGCTTCATCATGACTACTCTATTTACCTTCATACTCATCATCATTCTGCTTTCCCGTCGGTCGATGTGCTTGAAGAAACTTATCAAACATCCTACCTGGCATCTTCAGCCGACTCTGCAATCAGGTGGTACGTCCGCTCAGGCATCACGATGTCGATCCCGTTCTCCTTTCCGGTGTTATCGATGATTTCTCTGCAGGTTGTAAAAGAAAAACTTGATGAGCTCTGCACCAACAGCTGACTATTTGGGTGATAAAAGGTGATCACAGTTAAAACGCCTCCTCACTTTGCATTGTGCATGTCCAGAACGCCCTTCATCTTCTCCTCCCCGTCGTTCTCGAAATACATGAGCTTGCTCTGCCGCAGCACGAACCAGCGGCGCTTCCAGTTGCGGCGGGACAGCGTGGACGAGCCTCCTCCTTTCTTGTGCAGCCAGCCCTGCTTCAGGGCCTCCTGCTTGGCTCGAAACCAGAGGAAAGTCTCGTCCTTTAGAACGCACCAGCGGCGTTTCCATGTATTCATGAGGCCGCCTGAGGATGAAGATACAACATTTTACCGATGTGTTTAAAGAGACGTGACATTTTACTTCCTCTGGTTTTAATGAGCCTCAAAATCAGAGATCATTTCAACCTTTTTTATACGAGTCGCACGAAGGAGATACCTTTGATGTAGAGGAAGCTGTGGAAGTACGGGAGAGTGACGCAGCTGTAGACGGAGTCCCGCCGATACGAAAGCTCATCATCAGTGTCGAATCTGTCAAAGTCATCCTCACTGTCTTCAAACTGGAACAAGAACAACAGAGACTGGTCAGTGTTGCTGTTTTTTTGGATGTATTACTGAACTTTTCTGACTGACGGGACGTTCCCTCAGACCACATGGCTTACCGATGACTGAGGCCCCTCTGAGCTGAAGCGGTACGCTCCTGAGCTGTTGTAGGTCCCCACAGAGCCTCTGTAGTCCGGAGACCACTGGCCACTGCACACGTTGGAGAACGCCACGCTGCTGCTGGACACGATAGCGCCTTCATCGTAGTCATCCTGGTCGTAGTCTGAATCCTCGTCAGGAGGTATGAGCTCCACCAGGTCATCGGACTGGGCCTCAGAGGAACCCTGGGGGAGGCAGTAGGCGGAGTCCCCGCTGGATGAGGCACTGTGGCAGGCAGGGGGCACTGGTGGTGGAGGCAGCGGCTGGTGAAGCAGCGTGGTTGGTGGCAGGGGGGGTGTCACACCATCGTTGGCGTACGGGTCTTCCTCAGACGAGTCATCGCTGGTTCGGATCCCGCTCGTCCTCTGACCGTCCGAGTGGCCGTGCTCGCTGGGGTTGGGTGAGTCTTTGAAGGCCTCATCGTCAGCCCCGAAGCCTTCGTCCACCTCTTCCTCATCACTCCCTCGCCTCCTTCCACCCTCTTTCTCCTTGTCTTCCCCCTCACCGACCCCCAGTGAGCTCTCGATGTTCCTCACACACTCATCGATCTCGTCGAAGTTCAGCGATTCCAGGAACTGCTGCGCCGCCTTGCAGGCCTCGTCCTCCAGACGCCTGAGCTCCTGGTCCCGGAGGAGCTGCAGGCGACAGAGGGAGGCTTCGGTCAGAGAGAGCTCCTGACGCTCCTTCTGCCTCTGCAGGACCTGGATCTCCCGCTCCAGCCGGAGGATCTCCTCCACCTGGGACGCCTCTTGGGGACGGACTCCCTCTGGTGCCTCCTCCTCAGGGAGCTCGGCGGACTCCAGCTCCTCCACCATCCCTGGGACTGTTGCAGCTTCTACTGGAGGTGGAGGAGGAGGGAGAGGCAGAGAAGCTAGCTCCTCAAGACGATGAAGCTCCTCTACTCTCCTGAGCTCCTCTGCCTGAGGATGGAAGAGAAATATCTGAAATACACAAAGAATAACCTCCCTGCACCTCAAGTCCTAATCCTTGAGCCCTCACAACAAATTAATCTGTAAACAAAGTGAGAACAACCAGTATACAGATCAGTATCTGAATCAGTTTCTAGATCAGGAAATAGATCAGTATCCAGATCAGTATCCAGATCAGTATCCAGATCAGTATCTAGATCAGGAAATAGATCAGTATCCAGATCAGTATCCAGATCAGTATCCAGATCAGTATCTAGATCAGGAAATAGATCAGTATCCAGATCAGTATCCAGATCAGTATCCAGATCAGTATCTAAATCAGTTTCTAGATCAGTATCCAGATCAGTATCCAGATCAGTATGCAGATCAGTATCTAAATCAGTATCTAGATCAGTATCCAGATCAGTATCCAGATATTAGTCCCTGGAAACATCCAGAATATCATATGACTTAGTTCTTTATGTCCTCAAATCCACTTCACAAAATTATTTCCTCTAAAAATTTTCGAGCACAAAACGAATTTGATCAAATCTGCAGCTCTTTGCAGTTTGCTCTTGTTTTGTGTCTGATTATTGAGATGAACCGTTAGCATCTACACTCTTTCATAATCTCATGATTTCTGCGTCACTCAGGAATGAAATTTGTTAAACTTTGAGGGTGGAAACGTTCACATAAACAGATCCTAAATAGTTTCTTGGTCTTACCTCTGTGGCGAGTCTCTCAGCCTCCAGCCTCTGTCTCTCCCTGCACAGACACAAACAGGCGTCAGCTGACAGTAAGAGACCAGACGGACCCAACAAAGGACTAATTACATTTCCCGTCATATCCAGGCATTTATTCCCATAAAACCATCCATCATGATTGCGTCTGTTTCTCTCTCTCTCCCTTTCTGTGTGTCTGTGTGTCTGTGTGCGTGTGTGTGTATCCCTATCCCCCCCCCCCCCCCCCCCTCCCCCCCCCCCCCTCTTCCCCCCCATTCTCTCTCCCACTCTCTCTCCTCTATCTGTCTCTCTCTAACCCCATCAGTCTCCTCAGATGTCTGTCTAACATGAGTCTGGTTCTGTCCGAGGTTTCTGCCTGTTAAAGGGAAGTTGTTCCTCTCCATTGTAACTTGCTAAATGCTGCAAAGTCCTGTACTCATGGTGGATTAAGATAAGATCAGACTCCTTATCTTGTCTTCATGTTGGTTTCTGATAATAAAATTTTATTAACATTTACGGGTCTAGACCTGTAAATGTTTTTGTAAAGTGTCTTGAAATAACATTTGTTATGATTTGGCGCTATATAAATAAAGATTGATTGATTGATTGATTGATTGATTGATACTGCACAGTTTGGATGGCCAGTGTGACCACGCCCTCAAACTGACACAGGCTCACTCAGAGGAAGCCCCGCCTCCATCACTGCTCTGCCAATCACGCGGCTGGATGTTACGTACAGGTTCCCCTGAAAAGCTTAAGTTTTGTTTGTATGTAGCTCAGCCCACCTCTCCATCTCCTCCTCCACCCTCCTGCGTTGCTCCTCCTCCACCCTCCTGCGTTGCTCCTCCTCCACCCTCCTGCGTTGCTCCTCCTCCTCCCTCCTCCTCCTTTCCTCCAGCAGCTGGCTGAAGGCCCGGCGGGCCAGCTGGCCTCGCAGGCGTTTCTGGAAGGTGAGCGTGGCCCAGCGGAGGAGCAGGAACTTCCTCCTCCAGTAGAAAGCGCGGTAGTTCTTCTGAATGACCACGATGCACTGCAGCAGCTTCCTGTACTGCTTCCTGGGTGGAGAATCAAACACAAACACAATAGATGGATAAAAAAGAGATTGATGAAATGAACTCTGAAAGAGGTGATTCAGGAGTTGTACCTCGCCATGTAGCCCATGACGTGAGCCTGGATGATCATGGCGGCCTTCAGCACCTCCATTTCTCTCTGCTTCTCCAGACGGTGCTCCAGAGACTCCCGGAGGAAAACCTGAGGGAGGAGTGGGAGGAGTATTACAACAGTGTGGCTCTGTGGTGGAGGAGTCCAGGTGGACACTCCTGCTGAGCAGCTGAGATCTTGGACGGAGGTGTTTGAACATCAGAGACAACTCGTGGTCATAAAGGCGCAGAGCCACAGGTGCTGGGCTCAGACCGCCTCTGGAGCCTTAAATCAATCCCACGTCCCTCAGAGGGATTGGTCCACTTTGTGCTCCTGCCTCTCGCTGCCAGATTTACGTCTCGCTGGCCTCCAGCTCCTTTCACTCGACACATGTCCTGCCTTTTGTCCCAGAGTTGTTTTGTCCTTTTACAACCTCAAACTTAATTTCCTGGAACTGACGTGGCTCTGCCTACGTCTCCCAGGGTTCTGGTCTCTCTGCGGGCCTGACCCGGGACTCCCCCCAAAGGACTTAGCAGCGAGAATCAAAAGTGCGCCGGGGCTTAGCGCGGCTTTTGTTACACTAATTAGCATAGTAATGATTAAAAGGATTAGCTGCTCTGTTCATTGGGATGCTAATGTCTGCGCTTGTACGTGAGGCCGCGGTTTTCAACACGTGTAAGTCGTGTTTGAAGCTGTCCCATCGGGTGAATGTGTGTTCTTGTACGTCACAGTTAAAGAGGCCCCAGGAGGCTCCCTCTGTGTTAACTGTTCTCCAGACATACGAACAAAACTCACCTGCAGGAGAAAACCGAAGCCGCACTGACTCACAAACCTGGAGGCTCATTCAGAAACAGGAAGTCTGTGCAAAGTTTGAGGGAAATGCACCAATAAAAACACTCTGACTCGTGTTGACACGTCCTGACGAACAAAAGACGATTCATGAGGAAAACTAAAGCCACCAGACTGGATTAGAAGTGTTCCTCTGAGTCCTCAGAGGTATCAGGACATCTGAAAGCCCTAAAATATTCAGATCGGTCTCACTCCAACCCAACCCAGGAAACTTCAGGGTCACAGATTCAGCTTTTTTATTTTTAGAAAATTCAGGTTTGATCTGAGAAATGAGTTTAACTTTAAACTAGAATTCACTGAGAATTTTACTGAATAATCTCAGAAAAAGGACTCCACATTTTTGAAACGATGACTCTAATCCCAAAGTCTTTTGCTTTTCAGACTTCCAGGTGTTATCCAGGAATCTTAAATTAAATATTAGATTTTGGGGATTTCATCTCAGAATTGGACTGTTCTTCAAGATAAAGGAGACGATCGGAGACTTTAAGAGATGATCTCTGCTTCGACACTAGTTTTTAATAATCTTAAATCTAAATCTTAAATCTCTTAAATCTTAAACTATGGGTTTTACACCAACACTTACTCAATCTAACTTTTTGGTGGTTGATTACCGAAAAAAAAAATAATAATAATTACCGATCTATAATTTCTATTTGAGGCATTATAAATTTAAATACATATTTTTTTCTTTGATTTCTCAATTTTAACTTCAATTCCACATTTGAGATTTAGGCCTTGTACACATGTCTCCAGGAGTTTTTTCAAAAACAAATTTCCTCCTGAAGCTTGAGTTACTGATAGAGCAGGGACGTCAAACTGGTGCCATGGAGGGCCAAGAGGCTGCAGGTTTTCTTTCCAACCAAGAACTCCACCAGCTGGTTTCACTGATTAGCCCCTGCTCTCTGCTTGAAGGTGAGAGAATCAGTGAAACCAGCTGGTGAAGTTTCTGGTTGGAAGGAAAACCTGCAGCCTCCTCTCCATGGCATGAGTTTGACATCCCTGTTATAGAGTTAAAAACATCTCAATCCAAATTTGACAGCAGTGTTACCCAACCCTGGTCCTGGAGGACCCCTGCCCTGCATGTTTTAGATACAACCCCACTCCAGCACACCTGATTGAAATGAAAGGTTCGTTATCAGGCAGGAGCAGAGCTCGATAACGAGCTCATCATTTGAATCAGGTGTGCTGGAGTCAGGTAACGTGTTGTTTGTGTTTGTACAGCACTTTGGTCAACTTCAGTTCTTTTAAATGTGCTCTATAAATAAAGTTTGAGCTGAGTTGAGGGTTGGGTAACACTGTTTCACAGCTTCATCCTCTGTTTTTAATCTGTTCTCATGTGTAAATGCTATAACACTCCTTTATAACCTCAGCCACCACACAAGCAGTTTTTAGTGTGTGTGTGTGTGTGTGTGTGTGTGTGTGTGTGTGTGTGTGTGTGTGTGTGTGTGTGTGTGTGTGTGTGTGTGTGTGTGTGTGTGTGTGTGTGTGTGTGTGTGTGTGTGTGTGTGTGTGTGTACTCATGCTGGGGCATGTTCTGCATGTTTCCATGTTAATTAACCTGCTTATAAGCTTGGTCCAAATCATCCAACATGTTTACACTTCCTACTGAAAATCTCATTAGAGCTTCACACACACACACACACACACACACACACACACACACACACACACACACACACACACACACACACACACATACATACACACACACACACACACACACACACACACAGAGTGCCGTCATTCAACAGGAGAAAGTCAGTCCATACTCCTGCAGCACGGTGACATTTCCCGTCCCTCATATCTCATTTTCCTCCCTCCCCTAATCGGATTATCTGCAGCCTCCCTCAGCGGGTCCTGAGTCTCAGTCAGGGGACGACAGCTCTGCTGCTGCAGCCAGCTGCTGCACTCAGAGCCTGTGAGATGGCTGTTTTCACAGAGAGGTGGCGCTGAGGAGGCTGGCTGAAATAATCTGACTTTTCAGCAGCACTGACAGAAAGAAAGGAGCGTCTGGATCTGAAGTTTCTTCCTTTGAGTGAGCAGAGCCTTAAAAACAGGATCCTGACCCTCACCTTGGTCTTGCCCAGCTGCCACTCTGCGCTGCTGCTGTCGTACAGGTGGAGCAGCTGGATGCAGCTCCCCCTGGGGTCATCAGGTGTCACTACACCTCTCATCAGCACCTTGTACCTTTAAAAGAGACAAAAAGGAGCAAAACATTTGTTCCCAGCGTGCCATGGTGGAAGCAGCAGATCAAAAATGACCTAAGTTTGATGGATCCTGGTGCTGGATCAGAACTGATGCTGGATCAGAACTGGTGCTGGATCAGTACTGATGCTGGATCAGTACTGGTGCTGGATCAGTACTGGTGCTGGATCAGTATGGATACATCACAGGACATATCAGAGGATGTATCAGAGGACGTATCAGAGGACGTATCAGAGGACGTATCAGAGGACGTATCAGAGGACAGGGTTTTGGAGGTGTTGGATGAATCTAAAGGTCATTTGTGGAGTTTTGGGGACACACCTGGTGTAGAAGTCTTGGAACGGTCTCCGGACGGGGAAGCCGGTGCGTCGAATCTTCACGGTCTCCAACATGCCAGAGTATCTGAGCTGGTTCAGGACCAAGGTCTGGTCAAACTGGTCAGGCATCTGGGAGGAGTACAGGAGTAGTACAGGAGGAGTACAGGAGTAGTACAGGAGGAGTACAGGAGGAACATAGGAGGAGTACAGGAGGAGTACAGGAGGAACACAGGAGGAGCACAGGAGTAGTATAGGAGGAGTACAGGAGGGACAGAGGAGGAGCAGAGGAGGACGGACACTTTAGGTAACAATATAAATCAGTACAGCAGGAGAGAATCATATTTTTATCTGACAGCAGATCTTTGAGTCTTTAAATCTTTGAATCTTTAAATCTTTGAATCTTTAAATCTTTGAATCTTTAAATCTTTGAATCTTTAAATCTTTGAATCTTTAAAGAGTTATTAACAGTTTGAATCTTTGAATGTCTACAGACGGTTTGAATCTTTGAATCTTTACAGACGGTTTGAATCTTTGAATCTCTACAGACGGTTTGAATCTTTGAATCTCTACAGACGGTTTGAATCTTTGAACCTTTACAGACGGTTTGAATCTTTGAATCTTTACAGACGGTTTGAATCTTTGAATCTTTACAGACAGTAGAAACGTGATCACGACCAGAAGCTCAAACAAAGAACGTCCCTCACAGTGAGTGTGGACCAGCATCCAGAGTCTGAGCTGCTGACGTATGAAATGTGAAACTGACAAACTGGAGACAAAGAGGCTCAGATTCCTCACATTCTCACAGCTCTTTAAATTCCCTCCAAGCGCTGAAACAGCTCAACATGTCACATGATGCCGCCTCACCACGCCACTCCAAACATCCACACGCAAGCAGAGACGTTTGCGTGCATCACGCTGCATGCCGCTCGTTTTCAGAGCGAGGAGAGCCAATCAGAGCGCTCAGAAAAACACGCTCAGCATTGAGATACCACCGGTCCTTACACAAGAGCTCTCAATCCCGTTTTCCAGGCCCCCCCCCCCCTCACCCCTTAACCCCGTGGGCGTAGGGGGGCTCAGGATGAGAGGGAGCTTTCATACCAGCTCCTAATGCCCCCTTTATTCAGGGCCTGTCCCCCTGATAGCCCGTTGATGGCCCATTTGAGGCGCTGAGATGAAGAGAGGCCGATTCAACACCAGATCTCCACTGGGTGGTTGAATGGCGCCTTTAGGAGCCGCAGGCCGCAGAGGGGACATCATTAGCATAACTGGCATTAGCATAGGTCTCGGCCGCGGCAGCAAACAAAGCGGAGCGGTGTCAGGAAGCTGCCCTCTGCCTCCTGCCTTTCTTTAGCCCGTTTTTCTGTCTCTATCGTTTCCTCTTTCTGCTCACATTCTGGATGTCAACACTCTTTCTCCTTTCCTGCCCCTATTTCATACGCCGACCCGGGCTTTGGGAGGTTTCATGCTCTGTCGGAGCAAAACAAAAGGATGTGCTGCAAAGGAAAGAGCAGAAGCCACCACAGAGTCAGAGAAAGTCCTGAGCAGAGTCCCAACACTCCAAAGGACCTCAGTGTCCTCAGCAGGTGAAAAGAAATGAAACCATCAGTAAAGAGACAGTTTCCAGTACAGCGCTGAAGGATCTGTTTTTTCTACCATGGCTCAGTCCATCCCCATCACCCAACGCCGTGCGTGGCCCTAACTGTAGGTCAAAACCTCTAGACCCACTGTTTGAACATCTTTGGGCCAAAGTCCGTTGCTGAGTATGTGACTTGTTCAGTTTTCTCAGGTCGGACCAAACATCAGCTGACAATAACAGGGATGTAAATCAGCCTGCAGAGGAGCTCACACCGTCTCAGGCCTCTTCAGGGCTGGGAAAACAATAGCCTGAAGAGAAAAACCAGTGTCTTTCTCAGCCAAACTTCCTCCCTTAAAGACACAGAGCTCAGGGCATTCAAAAGGACAAAAGAGGGGTGTGGCAGTCTGCTCCCAAGGGGGCTGGGAGATGACGGGGGAAGACGCAGAGTCAGATGAGCCGTCAATCCTTCCACAAAATAAAGAAGCAGATAGTTGGTGAACCTATTTTTCTTTCAGGGGCCATTAAAAAGGTAACTGTTTAAGGATGATACCCTAAAGCTTTTTGCGTTTCAGCTTCTTGATTACATAGAAACGGCGTTTCATCCGACCTTAAAATGTAAACTTCTGAAAACAGCTCCCAGAGAGGACTTCTTCTGAAACACAGCAGCCACCGTTTCCATGTAAACAGCAAGACTGAGTTTCTGGGGAAACGCTGACGTCATGCTCTGCTTTGCACATCCAACAGTCAAACAGACCAACAGTCAATCAGTCCAACAGTCAAACAGTCCAACAGTTCAACAGACCAACAGACCAACAGTCAAACAGACCAACAGACCAACAGTCCCACAGTCCAACAGTCAAACAGACCAACAGACCAACAGTCCCACAGTCCAACAGTCAAACAGACCAACAGTCAAACAGACAAACAGACCAACAGTCAAACAGACAAACAGACCAACAGTCAAACAGACAAACAGTCCAACAGTCCAACAGTCCAACAGTCCAACAGTCCAACGGACCAACAGTCAAACAGTCCAACAGTCCAACAGTCAAACAGACAAACAGTCCAACAGTCCAACAGTCAAACAGTCCAACAGATCAACAGTCAAACAGACAAACAGTCCAACAGTCCAACAGTCAAACAGTCAAACAGTCCAACAATCCAACAGACAAACAGTCAAACAGTCCAACAGTCCAACAGTCAAACAGACAAACAGTCCAACAGTCCAACAGTCCAACAGTCCAACGAACCAACAGTCAAACAGACCAACAGTCAAACAGTCCAACAGACCAAAAGACCAACAGACCAACAGTCAAACAGACAAACAGTCAAACAGTCCAACAGACCAAAAGACCAACAGACAAACAGTCAAACAGACCAACAGTCCAACAGACCAACAGACCAACAGTCCAACAGTCAAACAGTCCAACAGTCAAACAGTCCAACAGACCAACAGTCTAACAGTCCAACAGTCCAACAGTCAAACAGTCCAACAGACAAACAGTCACACAGACCAACAGTCCAACAGACCAACAGACCAACAGTCCAACAGTCCAACAGTCCAACAGTCAAACAGACCAACAGACCAACAGTCTAACAGTCAAACAGTCCAACAGTCAAACAGTCCAACAGTCCAACAGTCAAACAGACAAACAGTCCAACAGTCCAATAGTCCAACAGTTAAACAGTCCAACAGACCAACAGTCCAACAGTCAAACAGTCCAACAGTCAAAAAGTCCAACGGACCAACAGTCAAACAGACAAACAGTTCAACAGTCCAACAGACAAACAGTCAAACAGACCAACAGTCAAACAGACAAACAGACAAACAGACAAACAGACCAACAGACAAACAGTCAAACAGACCAACAGTCCAACAGACCAACAGTCAAACAGACAAACAGACCAACAATCAAACAGACAAACAGTCAAACAGACCAACAGTCAAACAGACCAACAATCAAACAGACAAACAGACAAACAGACAAACAGACCAACAGACAAACAGTCAAACAGACCAACAGTCCAACAGACCAACAGACAAACAGACAAACAGACCAACAATCAAACAGACAAACAGACAAACAGACAAACAGTCAAACAGACCAACAGACAAACAGTCAAACAGACCAACAGACCAACAGTCTAACAGTCAAACAGTCCAACAGTCAAACAGACCAACAGACCAACAGACCAACAGACCAACAGACCAACAGACCAACAGTCCAACAGTCAAACAGTCCAACAGTCCAACAGTCCAACAGTCCAACAGACCAACAGTCCAACAGACCAACAGTCAAACAGACCAACAGACCAACAGTCAAACAGTCCAACAGTCCATCAGTCCCGTTGTTAGGATCGTGGTGATCTCCCGTGTTGATCTTGTTCTGCTCAATCTGCTGAATCTGTGACTGTCTTTGACTAAATGAGCATCTGTTGCTCCACTTCTGCTCTGAGCATTCACCAACACACCAGATGATCAACTCTACTTCAGAGGAGATCTACCAAAAGATGCTTCACGACAGGATAGTTATGGCGCCACCTACAGGCCTGGCAGACTCACTACAGCGTTTCGGTCCCTGAGCATGTGAAAACAGATTATTTTCACTGCATTTTTGTGTTTTTGGGAGAAACATTGTCGTGTACTTGGGGTCTTAATCTGGCTTGCTCTGTTTGTGCATGTAATGCAACTGTTTAATGACCTGAAAACTAGAATTAAAGCGGTACCTTAATCTAGACACCACAGGGTAACCTGGAACAGACCTTTCATCATGTTTTAAAGAGAGAAAAATAAATTTAGAGGTATCATGAGATGCTGTGTATCTACAACAGATGCTCAAAGAAAGGCTCCCCTGGTGACAAAAGAGGCAAACAGAATACAGGTTACCTCGACATGGTCACCCAGGGGTGACAAAACGATAAAAATTGAAATTAAAATTAAAAAAACACCTCCTTGGGCAAATGTTTTAAAAAGTGTTCCAACAGCCTTTCTGGATAATTTTCTTAATCAGGAGCTCCAACAAATCAAAATGAATTTAAATGATACAATTATTCCCCAGAAGGTACCCTGACACATACCTCACCACGTCATCACACCAACAAACAGTGAGATCTACGCTCAAGCTGATGAATGGATCACAGAGATCCACACTACATTGAGTGATTGATGCTAAAGGGAACGAAGTGATGCTAAAGGGTACCTCAGCACAGACCTCACCCTGTGACTGGAGGGAACATCACTTCAGCTTACTATAAAATAAAGAGTAATCAAAGACCAAACAGTGACTTCAGAAGACACAAAGGGTTTCTGAACAGAGACACCAGCATGTGATTTGGTGAGGAAAAAAAACAAACTGAGACCATCACTTATGTCCTCCTGCTAAATGATAACAAAAGTCCACTACAACAAACAAACATCAGTAACTAGAGACCAAAGAGTGAGGCTGAATGATGCTACGGGGACTGCCCTCACCATGTGATGTGAAGGAAGAAAAAAGCCACCAAGCTTGAGACCTCTGACCGCTACGACTGGATAACAAACAAGTCCTAAAATCAACAGGAACCGGTGATGGACACTTCAGAGTCATGAAATGAAATGGACCTCGTCACTGGATACTAAAGATACTTTAAAACATCAAGTTCAGCCGTTTGAACACACTGACAACATTTGGACCCAAAACGGACGTCAGCAGGTGATCAGATGGAGGTGGACGGTTTTGACATGATATCAAACTCACATGATAGAAAGAAAACGCTACCTTTCAATCCAAACCAAAGGGAACCTTAAAACAGCCACTTCCTGATTTTTGGGGTATTACCGTGACGCATCACATGAACTGAAGTCAAACTGGACCCCAGCAGCCCCCACTGGCCCCAGGAGATCATGAGCTTTATCACCCAGAAAGTATCAAATGAGAATTTTCTCATCTCTTCAGGCGACCTTTGGGAATTAGTTTAAGGTCAACGTTGTCTCTGAATTGATCATTTATTCTCAAACCTGAAGCAGATCAGGATTAACGTTCCAGCGGTGAACAGGACTAAAAGAAGCTTTATCAGGGTCTGGGTCCTCTGGGTGTCCAGGTCTGAATGTGGGCTCAGTGGAGTTCCTTCTTTCAGTTTCTGAGAATCCCTCAAACAAAGTTTGTCTCTCATGGAAAGACAGAAACCAAACCTTAATCCCTGACCCTTCAGGATTTAATCCTGATCCAGTTTGGAAAAGGACTTTGAGGGTTAGTATTTCTTACAATCCCAGAGGACACCTACGAAGGCCGTGTTCAAAGCATTTATCAAATAAAAACAATAACAAAATAAGGAAAAAGATACAGAGCTGATCTAAAATGTTTGGAACATTTCTATACGGTACCCCGAAACAGTCTGAGGGTGAAAGACTGCCAACAACACCTTCTGGTTCAAAAATACCAACACACAGCGCCCCCTTCCAGAGAAACCAGGACCTCAAATGTCCTGAAGATGTGTTTCTTTCAGGGACAAAACAAAGGGCTTTCAATATTTCCAGTACAGATCTAAAAGAGACCTTAGGGGCATGAATGTGCTTTGATAATAACTTTAAAGAGGAGCTACCTTTAAAATAATCCTTATGGATAAAAATAACCAGCAAAGCCACTTCCTGTGACACTGGCAGACATGAGGACACATGGGGCGTCCACCTGATGGACTCTGACTTAAAAATGACCTGTCAATGTGTTTAGAGGAAAGAATCAAGCATTAAAAGGCACCATGACACAGACACGATGATATGATGAAAGAAAAAATAAAAGAACAAGTTTTGAAATGGAAACTTAGGATTTACAACCAGTTAGAAGTCAGGGACTAAAGAGTACCTGAAAGCAAAGCTGAGGGTTCCTAAACACAGTCTGTGAATGGACAGCTGTCAACAGAGCTGTACACAGAAACAAACACTGGCCTGAGGAAAACAGGAGCAGGGGATGAAGGGCACGTTGACACAGTCTGTGGATGGTGAAAAACTCACAGGAACGATGTGACATGGTGAGGGCACATTAGACCTTCAGTTTATACATTACTGAACCATAACAGAGGTTCAGATTGATTTTTGGAAGATTAAGCACACAACGAGTAAGGTACCTCAAAACAGATCAATCAATCAATCTTTATTTATATAGCGCCAAATCATAACAGATGCCAAGAGGAGCTTTGAAAGGACGACACTTTGGATGAATAAAGACTTGAACTCTCCGGAAAGTGTTGAAGAGAAACAAACAAGCTTCAAAGGGAAGCATCAAACAGATATTATCACAATCCTTGAAAGAAATGCTTGGGTTTACTTTATTACAGCCCCCAAAGGGTTCCCTAAAATGACCAGTGAAGTACGGGTATGGGTACCTTCAAATGATCCACCGCTGGGTGAAACAACACAACCACTCCAGCAGAAACTATCGAATCAGGTTAGGGTACGACCTCTACCGTTCTTTTTTAATGATAACCACCGTGAGGATGAATTTCTCACTCTCTCATTATTTCCTGACTGACATCTGCAGACCAAGTCAAAGGGATGATAACCAGAGGACATCAGAGGGACTATCTGCCTAAGGACAGAGAAACAAAACAGACGACCCCAAACAGCTCTTTCACCTTTGGACCCATCCAAAGCTTTTGCAAGTGGTGAACCAGTCGATATATTGATGTGTACCACTCATTCACAGCCGCAGCACTCTCCAACCTTCAGATAAGCTCTTTCAAGATGCAACAAGCATTTCTTCTGAGTTGATTTCTGCATCCAACACCTGGAAAAACTCAAGCTTCATCTTACTGTCCTCCAAGACACTACAGCCTCTTTCCAGGACTTTCCAGGATTTTCCAGGTTGGACTTCGAGCAGTGAAAATTTGACCAAGAGAAGCTGGAAATCAAACTAGTCTCTTCTGTCATGAACCTGTGCATAAACCTATGCCTCTCGCCTCGTTCCTAAGCGCTCAAACCTCCCTCTGAACTCTCTCCCCGCTGTGCAACAAGCGTGCACCCAAACGCACCAATTCCCATTTACAACATGCATCAGGTCTCACCGTGCATCGCAGCTCCGTGCCTCGCTGTCATCAGGTCTCTATCGAATCAGAAAATCACAGAAAACTTCCAGGAGAGCCTCCGTCTTTTACATGTGTGTGTGTCCTCAGCACACTGACCAGCTCACACACACTCACACACACTCAGCCACCACTGAGTCAAACAAAGGCTTTCTAACTCCACTCCCCTTTTTGTGTGGAGGGAGAGGGAAAGGGGGGGCTGCCGTTACCATGGAGATGCGTCTCCTGCTGAGGCTAATTTGTGCAGAGAGGGGGACAGAGCGGGCTGTTTACATTCAAACCGCTCAGGGTTAAAGTGGAGACTCCTCTGCTCAGCCTGCTGCATGGATGGACCAGCTACATGTCCTCTGAGTCAAACATGGACCAGCTACTGGTCCTCTGAGTCAAACATGGACCAGCTGAATGTCCTCTGAGTCAAACATGGACCAGCTGAATGTCCTCTGAGTCAAACATGGACCAGCTATACGTCCTCTGAGTCAAACATGGAGCTGAATGTCCTCTGAGTCAAACATGGACCAGCTACTGGTCCTCTGAGTCAAACATGGAGCTGAATGTCCTCTGAGTCAAACATGGACCAGCTACATGTCCTCTGAGTCAAACATGGACCAGCTGAATGTCCTCTGAGTCAAACATGGACCAGCTATATGTCCTCTGAGTCAAACATGGACCAGCTATATGTCCTCTGAGTCAAACATGGACCAGCTACTGGTCCTCTGAGTCAAACATGGACCAGCTACTGGTCCTCTGAGTCAAACATGGACCAGCTATATGTCCTCTGAGTCAAACATGGAGTTTGCGACGTTTCAGTTTCATTCTCCATAAGTCAGACATTTCATTTCATTTATTTATCTATTTGATTAGGACAGTGCACATCAATCAACAATTTCGGTTAACACGTCATTGTAAATATGCTGGAATTAGCACAATAGCTGGATTTCATCTGTTATAGCACAATAGCTGGATTTCATCCGTTGTCCTAAGGCCTGTTTATCAGGGACAATACGGCAGAGCAATGAAATAAAACACTGGTAATGGACCAACTTTTCACCTTTGGGAAGTGAAACTTAAAGGTTTGTGCTTCAGTGTGATATTGGAGAAAGTTGTGAAATGTTATTTAAGTTGTAATGAATTTATTCCAACAGTTTAACAAAGAATTAAAGCCATAGTAAAAAATAAAAACACACTTTGACAAAGTCCTAATGCTACAAGATTCAGTTTCTAAAGTGAAGTTAATTATCTGTTTTATTGTCCCTTTTCTCTTTTCTCATTTATTATTTTCTGTTTTATGAAGCTGTAGCATTTTGAGATCTTTGGATAAAAAGGGTTTTATCAATAATTTTTTAAAATTTTGTTTTTAATTTTTAGTTGTAATGTTACAATTTAAATTCCAACGTTACCTAGAAAAAAGGCCCTTAATGCTGTACCATTAAAGTCTTGTACTTGTACTGTCAGGGAAAATATATTACTTTATATTTTGTGATTAGAACAGAAAATTCTGGAAAACAAAACATTTAATCATGTGGAAAAAAAGTGGCTGTGCTATGAGATAAAATATGTTTCGATGAAAGTTGTAACGAATATGAGATTAACAATCCAGTGTTTCTAGAAAAAAATGGTATTTATACAAATAAAATATATGTTACTCCAAAAAAGTTAAAAATGATACGGGATTACAATTTTTTCTAGATTAAAGATGGTACGTTACATAAAACAGTCATGATGAAACAAAATTTAGCATACTGTGTTTTTGAAAAAAAAAATACTTGTAATGACAAAGAGTTTAAAGATTTTTCTAGATTAAAGATGTTTTTAGAAAAAGTCATTTCTTTACAAGATCAAAGATGTTCTGTGATAATTTCTGTTGTTATGATGCAAGATGAAGAAAGTTATGGTACCTGAAAACATGTGAAATTTTTTTTAAATTTAGCCGGTGCGTTACAGGGAAAACTTGTAATGCTACGAGATTAAACTGGTAAATCATGAGAAACAAGTCCCAAAGTTTCTAGATTCATGTTGTGTTTTTGTTTCAGGTAAAAAAGAATCATGTTTAAAGATGAATATTTAAGAAAAAAGGTCAAAGTCTGACAGGTGTGGAACAGACTCGGTAATTTTAATAGTTAAATGACATGGGATCAATGTCGTAACTCATAGAGATTTTAGACGTCACGTTATCAGAGCCAAGTCTTACAGTTAGAGCGGTCGCTCTGTTTGAAGCTGTATAAAAACATTAACGTCAAGAAAACTCATCTGATGCGTTCAGTTAGAAATAAAAACCAAAATGTTCTGAGGAAAAAGCCGAAACGCTGCGAGATCAGAGAGTCAGGTTAACCCCAACCCTACGCTCTGTTAGAGCTCACACACACACACACACACACACACACACACACACTTACACACACACACACACACACACACACCCATACACACATACACACACACACACACACACACACACACACACACACACACACACACACACATTCACACATACACACACACACAGTAATGCTTGGAGAAGGATGATGATGGGTGACTTCATTTGATGAGCTGAGATGAAGAAGAAGAAGAATGTGTGTGTGTGTGTGTGTGTGTGTGTGTGTGTGTGTGTGTGTGTGTGTGTGTGTATGTGTGTGAGGATAAACAGAGGGAGTTGTCATCCTTACAGACACAAAGGAAATGTCTGTGAAGCTGAAATCTGCTAATTATCCTTTCGTCTGTCTGAATCCTTTAAATCTGAAAATCAGCCTCGAAGCAAAGATAAAAGAGAAACGAAAAAAGGAGAATCTTCATCTTTTCCTCAGCCGACCATCAATGTTTATCTTTTAATAAACCAAAGCACACCTAGAAACAGATCAGACTGTTTGAAAGATAAAAGGGTAACCATAACCATCGCTATTTATTGCCTTAAAGTTTAACATGAACTTGCATAATTACGACGTGTGCTGCGGACCTCTTGGCCAGGTCACCCTGTTAAATGAGATCCTGATCTCAATGGGTTTTTATCTGTTTAAATAAAGGTATAATAATAAAAAATAAAACTGAAAGGGACTTTGAACTGGATGCCTGGGGGAACTTTACTAGAGTTTAAGTTGACCTAAGGGGTACCTCACTGCCTTTGGGGTGCATTAAAGCAGACACCAATGGGTGAGAATGGACATTGAAGCGATCTTAGTGCTGCAGAATACCTCAGTCTATGGTTACTCAAGGGTTCATTAACACAGCTATCAACAATGTAAGGATGGGCAGAAATACCACCTTTCACCCCAGGCAAAGGGCTGTCACGTTCTACCAATAAATCCAGGGAGGGACCCAAACAACAGAGGGTACAATCAGACTAAAGGGTACAATCAGACTGAAGGACACAATCAGACTAAAGGACACAATCAGACTAAAGGCCACAATCAGACTAAAGGCCACAATCAGACTAAAGGCCACAATCAGACTAAAGGCCCCAATCAGACTAAAGGGTACAATCAGACTAAAGGGCACAATCAGACTAAAGGACACAATCAGACTAAAGGCCACAATCAGACTATAGGCCACAATCAGACTAAAGGGTACAATCAGACTAAAGGGTACAATCAGACTAAAGGACACAATCAGACTTAAGGACACAATCAGACTAAAGGCCACAATCAGACTAAAGGGTACAATCAGACTAAAGGGTACAATCAGACTAAAGGACACAATCAGACTTAAGGACACAATCAGACTAAAGGACACAATCAGACTTAAGGGTACAATCAGACTAAAGGGTACAATCAGACTAAAGGCCACAATCAGACTAAAGGACACAATCAGACTAAAGGCCACAATCAGACAATAGGCCACAATCAGACTAAAGGGTACAATCAGACTAAAGGGTACAATCAGACTTAAGGCCACAATCAGACTAAAGGCCACAATCAGACTTAAGGGTACAGCAAATCAACACTAAATGCTCCCTAGAAACAGGCGCTAAATGCTAAAGATTGGCTACCAGGGTTAGGGTAAGGCTACCAAGCTAACATGTGCAGATTCATTGGTGCATACAGAGCTGCAATTTTCTCCAATTCATCACAAAACTGGACCTGGGGATTTCGAAATAAGATGCAATTAGACAGCAAAGGGTACCTGGAAACAGACCTGGAAGCATCATACAAAGGAAGACACCAAATTTTGGAAAAACTCCCAATATTGCTACAAAAATATGTTATCAGGTCCTTGAAAACCTTTGGTCTATTAAAACCAAAGGGTACTTCAAAACTGGGGGTGAGGGTACCTTGGAATAGCAACTACAGGGAAATAAGGAGTAGAAATACTTCCTAATGAAGGAGGCAAAGAGCTTTAAATGAATGCCAGTAAAGACCTCAGAGGAACCAATTCAGAGTTAATTTACACTAATTGGTACAATGAACTCTAAAAGGTACCTTGAAACACTGAAAGCTAAAGATTAGCCTTAAAGCTAATGTATGGAATTTCACTTCAGTGGTTTTGCATATAAGCACGAACAGACCAGATAAGACGGATCCTGGGGATCTCTGTACCGTCCTCTGGGAGACCAGCTGCACAGCCGGCGTGTTTTTATGAGGCGGCACAGAACCGTCTGGACCCCTCTTCTGATCGAGGGTTAAACCAGGCTGGATGACGAGTTTTCAATGGGGCTTAATGTAGTGGGGGGGGGGGGGGGGGGGGGGGCAGCCTCAGGGGAGACAGGGGTCAGTCCTCTGCGGCACACGGCCTCTAAGAGCTCCCGAGAGGCGCCCTGTCATCTGCCTGCTCCGATCTGAGCGGCTGTCAGGGGGCTGCTAGTGAAACTGCCTGAGTGTGTTTTTCAGGACGGTCGGTCAACACTGGGAGGCAGAGAACGGTGAGTGAACACGGAGAGGAGCTCAGAGAGACCAACGTTTGAAAGCAGTGATGAAACATTGAGCTAAGAAGCCTGTGGGGTCACGTGACTCCTGCAGATGTCGAGTGGAAACATCAATATATTGAACCAATGCATAATTATTCAGTGTGGACAGACTGTTGGGACACACACCTGAAACACACACTAACTGACACACGTTTATCCAGAAAGTGTAATGAAGTCTGTCTCAGGGCACCCATAGGTGTCTGTTTCTTCAGTTTCCTCACAGTTACGGTTAAAGTTTGTGGTGCTGATTAAAATGACTCATTTTAACCCTTTAGCTGCTGTTTTTTAAGTACCCTTTAGCAACAGTTTAAAGTTAAACTACTTACTTTGTTTCTCATTGTCTCTTTGTCTGGTTTAGCAAATCTGTTAAAGTTCATAAAAACACCATCAAATCAGTTTCTGAAGTGCCTTTTTTCAACATCATGGTTTTTCTTAGAGGCCTGAGGTATATTTTGGTCCGAACTGGAGTAAACAGCTCTGTGCAGCTAAAGACTGTGTAAGGTAGCGTTGTAGCGCTGTGGCTAATATCCAGCCCAAAGCCACTGTTTCTACGTTCGGTTTGGTTTCATCTTTTTGAACCCTTTCCTTCACTGTGATGGTTTTGATCTGTCATTGGTCTGTATGAGAGTTAACCAAGAGCCATGTTTACCCTATATGGGCTAGTATTGTTGGCTTTTTGTTACCCTTTATCTGCTGTTTCGAGGAACCCCTGACCCACGTTTCAGGGTACCCAGAGGCTCTGCTCAGACAAAGTCCTCTTTTCAGGTGGCACATGAACAACACCTTCTATGAACAATTTAGAAGCAACGTTTTTCAAACTAAGAAGAAGAATCGAGGTGAAGTTTTTTGTCTCCAGTCTCCTCTCCCCCGTTCTTTATCTCCTGTGTACATTACCCAGCATGCTCCTCTGCTGCAGGCTGTTCCTGAGCAGCCCGGGGTCAAAGGGCACAGAAAGGGTCCTGTCTGCAGCTGTGTGTGTGTGTGTGTGTGTGTGTGTGTGTGTGTGTGTGTGTGTGTGTGTGTTTGTGTGTGTGTGTGTGTGTGTGTGTGTGTGTGTGTGTGTGTGTGTGTGTGTGTGTGTGTGCTGCTCCTACCTTGTGTTTGTTTGGTTTGATGCAGCGGATGAAGTAGGGGTTGGAGGTGCTGAGTGTGGCCATCAGGGAGTGCAGAGAGCCCTGTGAGGAGAGGAGCACATGGCGTCGAAGCAGCGTCAGATCCCTGATCCTGTTCGGTTCTGACTGACCTCTGACTGACCTCTGACTGACCTCTGACTGACCTCTGACTGACCTCTGACTGACCTCTGACTGACCTCTGACTGACCTCTGACTGAGCTCTGCAGTGAGCACGGTGTTTATGAGGGACTCACCTTAAACTGGGAGCTGACCGTGGGCCGTCTGTGCTTGGACGTGCTCCTCAGAGTGTCCTGTTTGTTTCGGCTCAACACGTGCTCAAACAGATCGTAGACAAAGTCCAACCTGACGAGGCAGAGAGACAAAGCTGGGGTTGGTCGAGCTGATCCAGGACAGAGTCGGAGAAAGCGATCAGCACATGGTTTCAGATTTACAACAGTTCAACTAGAGCTCCCTGATGGGAAGTTTAGATCGACTGTCTGCCAAAGGGAACGGACTGACTCTTTACAGAAACACATTCACACTTGGAGCAGTCCTCCTTCAACATACAAAGCTTTAAGACCAGAGGTCTACAGCGGGGGGTCCTTGGAGGTCTACAGCAGGGGGTTCTGAGAGGTCTACAGCAGGGGGTTCTGAGAGGTCTACAGCAGGGGGTCCTTAGAGGTCTACAGCAGGGGGTCCTTAGAGGTCTACAGCAGGGGGTCCTTAGAGGTCTACAGCAGGGGGTCCTGAGAGGTCTACAGCAGGGGGTCCTTAGAGGTCTACAGCAGGGGGTCCTGAGAGGTCTACAGCAGGGGGTTCTGAGAGGTCTACAGCAGGGGGTCCTTAGAGGTCTACAGCAGGGGGTCCTTAGAGGTCTACAGCAGGGGGTCCTTAGAGGTCTACAGCAGGGGGTTCTGAGAGGTCTACAGCAGGGGGTCCTTAGAGGTCTACAGCAGGGGGTCCTGAGAGGTCTACAGCAGGGGGTTCTGAGAGGTCTACAGCAGGGGGTCCTTGGAGGTCTACAGCAGGGGGTCCTGAGAGGTCTACAGCAGGGGGTCCTTAGAGGTCTACAGCAGGGGGTCCTTAGAGGTCTACAGCAGGGGGTCCTGAGAGGTCTACAGCAGAGGGTTCTGAGAGGTCTACAGCGGGGGGTCCTTAGAGGTCTACAGCAGGGGGTCCTGAGAGGTCTACAGCAGGGGGTTCTGAGAGGTCTACAGCAGGGGGTCCTGAGAGGTCTACAGCAGGGGGTCCTTAGAGGTCTACAGCAGGGGGTCCTGAGAGGTCTACAGCAGGGGGTCCTGAGAGGTCTACAGCAGGGGGTTCTGAGAGGTCTACAGCAGGGGGTCCTTAGAGGTTTACAGCCGGGGATCCGTGACATTTTCGGTTGATTTGACAGTTTTTTAATATATATTTTCACAGAATTATCCCCAAATATTTCAGTTTTCCCTCATGTTATTCTCTGAGCACTCCTCAGTGGATTCACAGCGAGCACAGACGTTCTCTTTCAGTCAGAGACGAACAAACTCAGCGACAGGTTCACTCTGCATTCACCTCCAGCTGCTCAGAGGAAGACCCGCCTCTATCTCTGCTCGGCCAATCAGACTGCTGCATGTTTCACTCCGGCTCTGTCAGGTTCCCCTGCAGAGCTTGATACTGAACACACCAACAAGGTCCGTTCACATGTGGAACTGGTTTCAGACTCTGGTTTCAGACTCTGGTTTCAGACTCTGGTTTCAGACCCTTGTTTCAGACCCTTGTTTCAGACCCTGGTTTCAGACCCTGGTTTCAGACTCTGGTTTCAGACCCTTGTTTCAGACCCTGGTTTCAGACTCTGGTTTCAGACTCTGGTTTCAGACCCTGGTTTCAGACCCTGGTTTCAGACTCTGGGTCTTTTGCTCTGGTTTTATCTGAGCCCCTGTCCCTCCTCTTGATTTCACTGATAAATCTGTTTCATGTTTGATCCCAGGGCCTACCTGCTCTCTCTCAGCAGGTTGAGAATATCGTCTCTGAAAGTGTCTCTGTTCTTCTCCAGCATCCCCCTCACATCATACACCACCTGCAACAAGCCACAAGGGGGCGCCAGATGGTTAGAAAAAGGACGACAGCAGGACCATCTTCTGTTGAGAGTTTTGATGAGCAGGGAAAAGTTTCTGTACTCACTTCTCCAGCGTAGTGCTTGACTCCAAAGAAGTGCACGGCCACACGAGGCTTCACGTAAAACGGGTTTTTCTGCAGAAAGAAAAGAGTTCAGCCACAGATATCTCAACAACCCACAGAGACGAAAGATTTTCAGAAATCACAATGACCATCCTTGTTCTCTCATGAAACGACAAACGATCGACTTGTTTGACATTTTGATGTCGTATAAATCTGTAAAACAAGACGTAAGAGCTTCACCTGGAGCCCATAAAAAGTACACTTACTTATGGAAATATTCACAAGTTCTCAAACTGAAGGGTCCGACCTCTTTGATAATTGCTCCCACATTTTAGACACACGTTTTAGGGAATTAGCTTAAAATTTAGAAGCAAAAAACGAGCAAAACTCTGTCAACAATGTGCAAACAGGGAAGTTATTGTTAAAATTCTTCCTCCAGATATTTTTCTGACCAATTGTAATTTGTTGAATTCATACAATAATTTCCCATGTGTTCAACAGTTACAGAAGATAAGACAGAGAAAAACGGGCTGACGTTCACAGTTCGACCTCTTTATGGACCAGAAACAAACCATCAGCAACACTTTGACGTGTTTAAAGACTGAGGGGTAGGCCAAAAAACAGCTGCTTCATGTTTTGGGAAGGAGAATAGAATAGAATAGATGGAATAGAATAGAATAGAATAGAATAGAATAGAATAGAATAAATTAGAATAGAATAGAATAGAATATTCTTCATTGATCCCCCCTGGGGGATTTTTTTTTTGTCAAATAGTCACAACCTGAGACCAATCTGACTTTGAGCAGAGAAAATAAGAAAACATCAGATTTGTATTTTCAGCAGAGATTTGACGTGTCTGTCCACAGCACCAAACCAAAGCTCCTCACAGGAGCTTGAAGCTGAGATTAGGGTTGTTTGGAGGTTAAAGTCGTACCGAGTGCTGGCTGTGGAGTTTCTCCAGTAAAGTATCGTCGGTGGCTTTGGGAAAGTGACTCTCCTCGTTCATCAGTGCCAGGAGACCCAGTTTCTGTGGAACAAAACGGAAACGTTGACGTTGGCTGTTCTTGTAGCATCACACTGATAAAACTCTGTCCTTTTGGTTTGAACCGATCAGCTGTTATCTCTACCAAGTTTATTAGCTACATCGCCTTTTCTCATTTCTCGTTTATTTCATTTCAGCGCTTTCATCTGCGTGTAGTGAGTCTCAGTTTCACTGTAAACAGTGAGTCACGGAGGTTTCACTTCCTGCAGTGGTGTGGGGTCTGCAGGAGTCCTAAAACTCTCAGATCAAAGACCAATTGCTGTCTTTGCTCTGACAATCCTCGAAGTCCAACCACTGCTCTCCATGCACACTGCTCCTCCTGCTGACACCTGATTGGTCGATACTGCTCCCACTGCAAAGGGCAGCGTGGCATCCAGACAGAAACCGATTTTGTTGTAAACACGTCTTAGGTTTGCTCAAAGTAGGAAATAAATCAAGAGTCAGGCTTTGTCAGGTCTGTCCTTAAGAGAAGGAGAAATGTACTTTTACATTGTTTGTCACTGTTTAACTCTCCCTGAGGCGCTCCTAACACAGCTACGCTCTCTGACAGTGATACTGGTCTAACATATGACACAGAAATGTTTCTGTAAACCTTCAAACGCCCCCCGTACCTTCTCGATCAGATCCAGACACTCCCCGTTGTCCATCCAGTTGATGTCAGCCCAAACCAGACCTTCCCTGAAAACCACAAATCAGAGACATTTCAAAGCAGAAGTGGCTTCGCTAAATCTTTTTACAACTTCTGACCCTCCCACACCAAGAGGAGTATTTTCCTGGAAGTTGAAGCTAGCCACAGGATTGACCAACTTTCCCACGTTGCTGTTATTAAGTGTCAACTTCCTGTGTCCAAAACTAACTCCTAGTCATCCAAGAGTCCTACAGGCCAGCTGGACTTAATAGCCGCGTTTCCACCAAGCAGACCGGTTCGTTTCGTTTCCAATGACTCATCCAGGGACAGATCCCTAAAAACCGAGTCGAGCCGGCCCACTCTTTGGGACCCTTTCTTGGGACCTTTTTCCGTATGGGTGCCAGACTGAACCGATCCGCTCTCGAAAGGTGGAGCAACACACTGCAGACTGCTGATTGGTCAGAACAATCGTGACTTCCTGTGTGACAGCAGCTGCATTTCTCCTGGTGGCTCACAGACTTCTCTGAAACAAAGTTTGATTGTTCTTTGTATCAAAGAGCTACACGTCAAACACAGAGAGGACGAAATGCTGCATGTCTTCATCTCTGCTCTTTGTTTACTGTGTCGCGTTTTTCTTCTTTGTTGGATTTATTAGCGGGGTAAGCTGCTACGGCGTCGCGCTATTGTTTACCAGCTGCGGCTTTCATCCGGCGTACACTCCGCCCACCACCAGAGGGCACAGTTTGCTGTGGGAACACAAACAGGATCAGGCTTAACTGAACCAAACCGAGCCAAACCGTACTGAACCGAGTCGACCCCTACAGGAGCCTGGTTTCAAACGTGCCACTACAGACCAATCAGAGCTGTTTCCATCCTGCTTTAAACACAGTTATCATCTGCATAGCTCCTCCAAACATGTCTACACACCGCGCAGGTGGCGAGTTATTTTTACAGCCCATTTGTTTTGAAGATATACGGTTAAAAGTTCAGTGTAATCTGGCCACGCTCCACGTCTCAGTCTGTTTCTAAGTTAACTGAAAGTTGGGCAGAGGAAGTGTTTTCAGTATTTGGACGATCACCAGGAGACGTCATGAAGGATATGGGCCTTTTTCTGCAGTCTGTGGTTTGTTTTTCCCTTCATGTCTTCTGGGATGTTAGCTCATGGAGAGTTAAAGTTGATTATTTTAAACACTTAAAACTCTAAAGCTGAGAAAAAATCTTTGACAATACGTTTTAAAAAACAGTCGATTGGATCTGAAAGTTCAGCATTCAGACTTAAAACTGAAAACTAGAGACAGCATCATCAGCGTGAATCAGCCTCCACCTACTTGTTGTATTCAAGTTGCTCCAGGGAGAAAATGTGCTTGTTGAAGTATTCCTGGAGCTTCTCGTTTGCATAGTTGATGTTGAACTGCTCGAAGCGGTTGACCTGAGGGGTTAAAGGAGGCAGACGTTAGCAACGGAGAGCGCAAACAGAGCGTTTAATAATACAGAACCGGGAGGCCCTGAGGAGGTTTGACTGATTCATTGATTAAAAACTGACAAAAAGACAAGACCAAGAGGAAACATCTCTTCACATGATCTGGGTAACTGGCTGTAACTGGCTGTAACTGGCTGTAACTGGCTGTGATTGGCTGTAACTGGCTGTGATTGGCTGTGCCTGGCTGTAACTGGCTGTAACTGGCTGTGATTGGCTGTAACTGGCTGTGATTGGCTGTAACTGGCTGTGATTGGCTGTAACTGGCTGTGATTGGCTGGGCCTGGCTGTGATTGGCTGTAACTGGCTGTGATTGGCTGTAACTGGCTGTGATTGGCTGTGATTGGCTGTAACTGGCTGTGATTGGCTGTGATTTGGCTGGGCCTGGCTGTAACTGGCTGTGATTGGCTGGGCCTGGCTGTGATTGGCTGGGCCTGGCTGTGATTGGCTGGGCCTGGCTGTGATTGGCTGGGCCTGGCTGTGATTGGCTGTGATTGGCTGTGATTGGCTGGGCCTGGCTGTGATTGGCTGTGATTGGCTTGGCCTGGCTGTAACTGGCTGTGATTGGCTGGGCCTGGCTGTAACTGGCTGTGATTGGCTGTGATTGGCTGTAACTGGCTGTGATTGGCTGTGATTTGGCTGGGCCTGGCTGTAACTGGCTGTGATTGGCTGGGCCGGGCTGTAACTGGCTGTGATTGGCTGGGCCTGGCTGTGATTGGCTGTGATTGGCTGTGATTGGCTGTGATTGGCTGGGCCTGGCTGTGATTGGCTGTGAGTGGCTGGGCCTGGCTGTGATTGGCTGTGATTGGCTGTGATTGGCTGTGATTGGCTGTGATTGGCTGGGCCTGGCTGTGGTATGGATGCTGAATGAATGTATTAAACTTTAATCATTGCTGGGAGAGATCTCCGTCTGGTTTCCTCCTGGTTTGAATTATTTTCTGTCCTTGAGTTTGTGTCCTCTCTAAAACTCACCCTCAAAGTTCTCAAACCCAAAGATGTCCAGGATGCTGATGGATTTGAAGTCTTCCCTCCCCTTGATGCGGGTGTTGAGCTTGCGGATGATCCAGTTTGAAGCACTGGGAGTAAAGTGCCATGGCCAGGGAGTCTCTGGAGTCGACCGCCTGCAGAGGAGCAAAGAGCGATGAGCAGATACGACGCCAATAAAAATCCACTCACTCAGGTCAGTCTGTGGATCTGACTCAGACGATTGTCAGGAAAAAACCTTTCCACAGTCTGTGGACTGCTCAGCTGAGAGGGATTGTGGGAAACCATTCAGTTATTCAACACCTGAAACTCATGATGGCTGGTTAAACTTTAAATAAAGTCTGATTTTAGGCCATAGATAACGTCACCTGCCCACACTTTTCAAAGAAAAACGCAAACTTTACAGAAAGTGTTGATTCGTCCTGAACTGAGTCCAAGAAACTGCTGTAAGAGAGCAAACTGACGGGCTTTGGTACGAAGCTAACCTCATCATATCACCGCGTTTCCAACTGGGATTCCCTTCTTCTATTTCTCCTTCCTTTCTTCTTTCCTTCTTTCTTTCTTTCCTTCTTTCTTTCTTTCTTTCTTTCTTTCTTTCTTTCTTTTCTTTCCTTCTTTCTTTCTTTCTTTCTTTCTTTCTTTCTTTCTTTCTTTCTTTCTTTCTTTCTTTCTTTCTTCCTTTCTTTCTTTCTTCTTTCTTCCTTTCTTTCTTTCCTTCTTTCTTTCTTTCTTTCTTTCTTTCTTTCTTCTTTCTTCCTTTCTTGCTTTCTTCTTTCTTTCTTTCCTTCTTTCTTTCTTTCTTTCTTTCTTTTTTTAAAAAATGACTCAGCAGAACATGATGATATTTAGACTGAGGCTGTCCTTTGAGAAACGGCGTCAGTTGGAAGCTGAACCAATCACAGAAGCAGATTTTTGTTGCGTCTGTGGGAACAGGTCAGATCTGTGAGGGACACGTGGGCGTCAGTCTGATCCTGGACTGTACCGACCTGTTCCACTGTGAGCGGCGTGGAGATCTCTTCTCCCCTGAGGATCATGGATCGATGGGTCAGGACCTCAGCCAGCTGATCAGAGTTCAGGCCTAGAAGCTCAGAGGTCCTGCTGAGAGCTGCTGGGGTACACACACACACACACACACACACACACACACACACACACACACACACACACACACACACACACACACACACACACACACACACACACACACACACACACACACACACACACACACACACAGACTGTCTTTACACACTCAGCCCGCTCTTTCCAACCTTCGGGTCGTGGAGCAGAGGGTTGATCCAGAGTGACCAAGAAACTCTCTGACCTGATTTTGAGGAGACCTGAGCATCCTCCGGCCGTCATGAACTCGATGTTCCCCGTGTGAAGGATCCCGGAAGGAGGCGCAGGATCTCCCCGATGTTCTCCTCTGTGAACTGCATTGTTCGCATGGCATTCTGGGAAACAGACACATAACACTGAGGCTTTCACAAACAGCTGATGCTGGACTTCTCAGCTGTAGAGTCTGGTTTTAGGTTTTAGAACTTCCGGAGTACCAGAACATCGTGAAAGGTGCCCGTGGTCGTTGATGGTCTTGTCGGGGGGGCAGTTGGACTGTCTCAGGTAGTAGTAGCTGTCGGGCTGGGTCAAGCCTAAGGCCTCTGCAGCAACACGACCAGCGCAGAAAGACTTGATCAGAAAACATTCAGGCTCATGTCCTCAAAACTGTGCGTTGAGCTTCACGTGGTCACTGACCTCTCTGCTGTGTGTTGGTTCCTGCCAACAGTGCGTAGAAGATGTGGTAGTTTCTCTCCCCTGGGTTCTGCCGGACCACTCGGTTCTGCAGACGGAGACAGGAAGTGAGATCAAGCGTTTTCTCCAATTCTCACACATTCCCCAACAGATACCCCACTCACCTTCTCTAAGAGGTCTGTGGTCCAAAGAGTCACAGTTAAGGAACAACACCAGACACAGCCTCACAAACCGAGAGAGACAATCAAGCACGTGAGCTGACGAGGTGTTGGGCAGCTGGGTACCCAAACACCACGGGTTACACCGTTTAACTCGTTGTTCAGCGTGTCAGCATGTCAGCGTGTCAGCGTGTCAGCGTGTCAGCATGTCAGTGTGTCAGCGTGTCAGCGTGTCAGCATGTCAGCATGTCTGCGTGTCAGCATGTCAGCGTGTCAGCATGTCTAGCGATGTCAGCATGTCAGCATGTCAGCGTGTCAGCATGTCTGCGTGTCAGTGTGTCTGCGTGTCAGCGTGTCAGCGTGTCAGCATGTCAGCGTGTCAGCATTGTCAGCGTGTCAGCGTGTCAGCATGTCAGCATGTCAGCGTGTCAGCATGTCAGCTTGTCAGCATGTCAGCATGTCAGCGTGTCAGCATGTCAGCGTGTCTGCTTGTCTGCGTGTCAGCATGTCAGCGTGTCTGCTTGTCTGCGTGTCAGCGTGTCAGCCTGTCAGCATGTCAGCGTGTCAGCATGTCAGCTTGTCAGCATGTCAGCATGTCAGCGTGTCAGCATGTCAGCGTGTCTGCTTGTCTGCGTGTCAGCATGTCAGCGTGTCTGCTTGTCTGCGTGTCAGCGTGTCAGCCTGTCAGCATGTCAGGCATGTCAGCGTGTCAGCATGTCTGCGTGTCTGCGTGTCAGCGTGTCAGTGTGTCGGCGTGTCAGCGGTGTCAGCATGTCAGCATGTCAGCGTGTCAGCATGTCAGCGTGTCAGCGTGTCAGCATGTCAGCATGTCAGCGTGTCAGCGTGTCAGCCTGTCAGCATGTCAGCATGTCAGCGTTGTCAGCATGTCTGCGTGTCAGCGTGTCAGCATGTCAGCGTGTCAGTGTGTCGGCGTTGTCAGCGTGTCAGCTTGTCGGTTTGTGTGTGTGTCAGCGTGTCAGCATGCCAGCGTGTCAGCTTGTCGGTTTGTGTGTGTGTCAGCGTGTCAGCATGTCAGCGTGTCAGCATGTCAGCATGTCAGCGTGTCAGCATGTCAGCGTGTCAGCATGTCAGCGTGTCAGTGTGTCGGTGGTCTGTGTGTCAACGTTTCAGCGTATCGGCATGTCTTTGTGTCAGCATGTCAGCATGTCTACGTGTCAGCGTGTCAGCATGTCAGCGTGTCAGTGTGTCGGCGTGTCAGCGTGTCAGCGTGTCAGCGTGTCAGCTTGTCGGTTTGTCTGTGTGTCAGCGTGTCAGCATGTCAGTGTGTCACCGTGTCAGCGTGTCGGTTTGTCTGTGTGTCAACGTTTCAGCGTATCGGCGTGTCTTTGTGTCAGCGTGTCAGCGTGTCGGTGTGTCAGCATGTCGATGTGTCAGCGTCTGGCGTGTCTTTGTGTCAGCGTGTTGGTGTGTCAGCGTATCTGTGTGTCTTTGTGTCTTTGTGTCAGCGTGTCAGCTTGTCGGTTTGTCTGTGTGACAGCGTATCGGCGTGTCTTTGTGTCAGTGTGTCGGTGGTCTGTGTGTCAGTGTGTCAGTGTGTCTGTGTGTCACCGTGTCAGTGTGTCGGTTTGTCTGTGTGTCAGCGTATCGGAGTGTCAGTGTGTCAACGTTTCAGCGTATCGGCGTGTCTTTGTGTCAGCGTGTCAGCGTGTCGGTGTGTCAGCGTGTCGGTGTGTCAGCGTGTCGGTGTGTCAGCGTCTGGCGTGTCTTTGTGTCAGCGTGTCAGCGTGTTGGTGTGTCAGCGTATCTGTGTGTCTTTGTGTCTTTGTGTCAGTGTGTCAGCATATCGGCGTGTCTTTGTGTCAGCGTGTCAGCGTGTTGGTGTGTCAGCGTATTGGCGTGTCTTTTTGTCAGTGTGTCAGTGTGTCAGCGTATCGGCGTGTCTTTGTGTCAGCGTGTCAGCATGTCGGTGTGTCAGCATGTCAGCGTATCAGCGTCTGGCGTGTCTTTGTGTCAGCGTGTCAGCGTGTCAGCGTGTCGGTGTGTCAGCGTATCAGCGTCTGGCGTGTCTTTGTGTCAGTGTGTCAGTGTGTCAGCGTATCTGTGTGTCTTTGTGTCTTTGTGTCAGCGTGTCAGCGTGTCAGCGTGTCGGTGTGTCAGCGTATCTGTGTGTCTTTGTGTCTTTGTGTCAGTGTGTCAGCGTATCGGCGTGTCTTTGTGTCTTTGTGTCAGTGTGTCAGCGTATCGGCGTGTCTTTGTGTCAGCGTGTCAGCGTATCGGCGTGTCTTTGTGTCTTTGTGTCAGTGTGTCAGCGTATCGGCGTGTCTTTGTGTCTTTGTGTCAGTGTGTCAGCGTATCGGCGTGTCTTTGTGTCTTTGTGTCAGTGTGTCAGCGTATCGGCGTGTCTTTGTGTCTTTGTGTCAGTGTGTCAGCGTATTGGCGTGTCTTTGTGTCAGCGTGTCGGTGCTGGTGATGCTGGAAAGGATACAGTCCACGATGCATCCTCCCTGGATGTTGCCTTTCTGGCTGAAATGCAGCTGTACGAACTTCCCGAAGCGGCTGGAGTTGTTGTTGTAGACGGTTTTGGCGTTCCCGAAGGCCTCCATGATGGGGCTGTGGAGTGAGGAGGAGGATCAGCGTTTGACTTGTTTCTCATCTGCTATCAGAAAAACCAGCCATGAAAAGATGAGTCACTGACCTGCTCTCCAGCAGAGCCTCCTCAACGTGTGACGTCCTGTCCCGAGACGACACCTCTAAGGAGTGCTGACTCATGGCCGACAGAAACTTCAGGATCAGCTTCGTGCTTTCCGTTTTCCCAGCGCCGCTCTCTCCGCTGAGGGGGAGGAAACACAAACGTTAGGGCTCATCGTCACACCTACAAGTGTTTATGTCTTTACTGAGAGCAGAAACATCTTATTTAATAAGAGCCACGTTCACCTGACAGGTCCAGTTACACGTCATATTCCAAGAAACTCAGAAAGCAAAGTGACGCCTGGACTGACTGAAAGAGTCAAAACATCTGCTGAAGAGTTACGGAACGGGACTTTGTTTAGTTTGTACAATAAACCAGGTCAGACGTGGATTAGGTGATGATGCTGGGCTCATGACTAAACCACATGGATGTAATTTCAACATGAGAAATATTAAGACTGTATCTAACAAAAACCAGCCACTAGAGGGCGCCTTGGCACTGATGAGGAGCCACAGCCTGGCTGCAACTCTGGAGGTAAAGATTTAAACATTAACATGCAGACACAAGCAGAGACGAGGAGGAAGAAAGTGTTTGGTGATAAATGTAGGGTTGCCACTTTTGGGGCTGAAAAATAAGGGACACCCTCGGGGGGGGGGGGGGGGGGGGGGGATTTCCTGTGACTTTCTCACCCGGACGCAAACGCATGTTGAATTCAGGCAAAGTGGTGCTGCGTTCAAGGCAAACTGGAAATATGGGACAAATTGTGCCCCTACTGATTTAAAACGGGACGCAACATTTAAGTGCAAAATATTGGACGATTCTGTTTTCTACAGGACTTTCAGGGGCTATGAGGGACTCTGAGGGACTCTGAAGGACTCTGAGGGACTCTGTGGGGCGTTTGACTCGTCCTCTGAAGACTCATCAGTCAACACTAAGAGAGCAACAGAGTCACAGATTCACAGAGTCACCGAGTCACAGATTCACAGAGTCACACAGAGTCACACAGAGTCACAGAGTCACAGAGTCACAAATTCACAGAGTCACACAGAGACACAGAGTCACACAGAGTCACACAGAGACACAGAGACACAGAGTCACAGAGTCACAGAGTCACACAGAGTCATAGAGTCACAGAGTCACACAGAGTCACACAGAGTCACACAGAGACACAGAGACACAGAGTCACAGAGTCACAGAGTCACACAGAGTCATAGAGTCACAGAGTCACACAGAGTCACAGAGTCACAGAGTCATCGATTCACAGAGTCACCAAGTCACAGAGTCACAGAGTCACACAGAGTCACAGAGTCACAGAGTCACAGAGTCACACAGAGTCATAGAGTCACAGAGTCACACAGAGTCACAGAGTCACAGAGTCACAGAGTCACACAGATTCACAGAGTCACACAGAGTCACACAGTCACAGAGTCACAGAGTCACAGAGTCACAGAGTCACAGAGTCACAGAGTCACAGAGTCATAGAGTCACAGAGTCACACAGAGTCACAGAGTCACAGAGTCACAGAGTCACAGAGTCACAGAGTCACACAGAGTCACACAGAGTCACAGAGTCACACAGAGTCACAAAGTCACAGAGTCACTGAGTCACTGAGTCACAGAGTCACAGAGTCACAGATTCACAGAGTCACCGAGTCACAGAGTCACGCAGAGTCACACAGAGTCACACAGAGTCACAGAGTCACAGAGTCACAGAGTCACACAAAGAGTCACACAGAGTCAAACAGAGTCACAGAGTCACAGAGTCACAGAGTCACAGATTCACAGAGTCACAGAGTCACAGAGTCACAGAGTCACACAAAGTCACACAGAGTTACAGAGTCACAGAGTCACAGAGTCACAGAGTCACACAGAGTCACACAGAGTCACACAGAGTCACAGAGTCACACAGAGTCAGAGTCACAGAGTCACAGAGTCACACAGAGTCACAGAGTCACAGAGTCACAGAGTCACACAGAGTCACACAGAGTCACACAGAGTCACAGAGTCACACAGAGTCACACAGAGTCACACAGAGTCACAGAGTCACACAGAGTCACACAGAGTCACAGAGTCACAGAGTCACACAGAGTCACAGAGTCACACAGAGTCACACAGAGTCACACAGAGCCACAGAGTCACAGAGTCACAGAGTCACACAGAGTCACACAGAGTCACACAGTCACAGAGTCACAGAGTCACACAGAGTCACAGAGTCACACAGAGTCACACAGAGTCACAGAGTCACAGAGTCACACAGAGTCACAGAGTCACAGAGTCACAGAGTCACACAGAGTCACAGAGTCACACAGAGTCACAGAGTCACAGAGTCACAGAGTCACACAGAGTCACAGAGTCACAGAGTCACACAGAGTCACAGAGTCATAGAGTCACACAGAGTCACACAGAGTCACACAGAGTCACAGAGTCACACAGAGTCACAGAGCCACACAGAGTCAGAGTCACACAGAGTCACACAGAGTCACACAGAGCCACAGAGTCACAGAGTCACACAGAGTCACAGAGTCACACAGAGTCACACAGAGTCAGAGTCACAGAGTCACACAGAGTCACACAGAGTCACTGAGTCACACAGAGTCACACAGAGTCACAGAGTCACAGAGTCACAGAGTCACACAGAGTCACACAGAGTCACACAGAGTCACACAGAGTCACAGAGTCACACAGAGTCACACAGAGTCACACAGAGTCACACAGAGTCACAGAGTCACACAGAGTCACACAGAGTCACACAGAGTCACAGAGTCACAGAGTCACACAGAGTCACAGAGTCACAGAGTCACACAGAGTCACAGAGTCACACAGAGTCACACAGAGTCACACAGAGCCACAGAGTCACAGAGTCACAGAGTCACACAGAGTCACACAGAGTCACAGAGTCACAGAGTCACACAGAGTCACAGAGTCACAGAGTCACAGAGTCACAGAGTCACACAGAGCCACAGAGTCACAGAGTCACAGAGTCACAGAGTCACAGAGTCACACAGAGTCACAGAGTCACACAGAGCCACAGAGTCACAGAGTCACAGAGTCACAGAGTCACAGAGTCACACAGAGTCACACAGAGTCACACAGAGTCACAGAGTCACAGAGTCACAGAGTCACAGAGTCACACAGAGCCACAGAGTCACAGAGTCACACAGAGTCACAGAGTCACACAGAGTCACAGAGTCACACAGAGTCACAGAGTCACAGAGTCACAGAGTCACACAGAGCCACAGAGTCACAGAGTCACAGAGTCACAGAGTCACAGAGTCACAGAGTCACAGAGTCACACAGAGTCACAGAGTCACACAGAGCCACAGAGTCACACAGAGCCACAGAGTCACAGAGTCACAGAGTCACACAGAGCCACAGAGTCACAGAGTCACAGAGTCACAGAGTCACACAGAGTCACAGAGTCACACAGAGTCACAGAGTCACACAGAGCCACAGAGTCACAGAGTCACACAGAGTCACACAGAGTCACAGAGTCACAGAACCACAGAGTCACAGAGTCACACAGAGCCACAGAGTCACAGAGTCACACAGAGTCACACAGAGTCACAGAGTCACACAGAGTCACACAGTCACAGAGTCACAGAGTCACACAGAGTCACAGAGTCACAGAGTCACACAGAGTCACAGAGTCACAGAGTCACACAGAGTCACACAGAGTCACAGAGTCACAGAGTCACAGAGTCACAGAGTCACACAGAGTCACAGAGTCACAGAGTCACACAGAGTCACACAGTCACAGAGTCACACAGAGTCACAGAGTCACAGAGTCACAGAGTCACAGAGTCACAGAGTCACACAGAGTCACAGAGTCACAGAGTCACACAGAGTCACAGAGTCACAGAGTCACAGAGTCACAGAGTCACACAGAGTCACAGAGTCACAGAGTCACAGAGTCACACAGAGTCACACAGAGTCACAGAGTCACACAGAGTCACAGAGTCACAGAGTCACAGAGTCACAGAGTCACACAGAGTCACAGAGTCACAGAGTCACACAGAGTCACAAAGTCACAGAGTCACTGAGTCACTGAGTCACAGAGTCACAGAGTCACAGATTCACAGAGTCACCGAGTCACAGAGTCACGCAGAGTCACACAGAGTCACACAGAGTCACAGAGTCACAGAGTCACAGAGTCACACAAAGAGTCACACAGAGTCAAACAGAGTCACAGAGTCACAGAGTCACAGAGTCACAGATTCACAGAGTCACAGAGTCACAGAGTCACAGAGTCACACAGAGTCACACAGAGTCACATAGAGTCACACAGAGTCACAGAGTCACACAAAGTCACACAGAGTTACAGAGTCACAGAGTCACAGAGTCACAGAGTCACACAGAGTCACACAGAGTCACACAGAGTCACAGAGTCACACAGAGTCAGAGTCACAGAGTCACAGAGTCACACAGAGTCACAGAGTCACAGAGTCACAGAGTCACACAGAGTCACACAGAGTCACACAGAGTCACAGAGTCACACAGAGTCACACAGAGTCACACAGAGTCACAGAGTCACACAGAGTCACACAGAGTCACAGAGTCACAGAGTCACACAGAGTCACAGAGTCACACAGAGTCACACAGAGTCACACAGAGCCACAGAGTCACAGAGTCACAGAGTCACACAGAGTCACACAGAGTCACACAGTCACAGAGTCACAGAGTCACACAGAGTCACAGAGTCACACAGAGTCACACAGAGTCACAGAGTCACAGAGTCACACAGAGTCACAGAGTCACAGAGTCACAGAGTCACACAGAGTCACAGAGTCACACAGAGTCACAGAGTCACAGAGTCACAGAGTCACAGAGTCACACAGAGTCACAGAGTCACAGAGTCACACAGAGTCACAGAGTCATAGAGTCACACAGAGTCACACAGAGTCACACAGAGTCACAGAGTCACACAGAGTCACAGAGCCACACAGAGTCACACAGAGTCACACAGAGTCACAGAGTCACAGAGTCACACAGAGTCACAGAGTCACACAGAGTCACAGAGTCACACAGAGTCACACAGAGTCACACAGAGTCAGAGTCACACAGAGTCACACAGAGTCACACAGAGCCACAGAGTCACAGAGTCACACAGAGTCACAGAGTCACACAGAGTCACACAGAGTCAGAGTCACAGAGTCACACAGAGTCACACAGAGTCACTGAGTCACACAGAGTCAGACAGAGTCACAGAGTCACAGAGTCACAGAGTCACACAGAGTCACACAGAGTCACACAGAGTCACAGAGTCACACAGAGTCACACAGAGTCACACAGAGTCACACAGAGTCACAGAGTCACACAGAGTCACACAGAGTCACACAGAGTCACAGAGTCACAGAGTCACACAGAGTCACAGAGTCACACAGAGTCACAGAGTCACAGAGTCACACAGAGTCACAGAGTCACACAGAGTCACACAGAGTCACACAGAGCCACAGAGTCACAGAGTCACAGAGTCACACAGAGTCACACAGAGTCACAGAGTCACAGAGTCACACAGAGTCACAGAGTCACAGAGTCACACAGAGTCACAGAGTCACACAGAGTCACACAGAGTCACACAGAGCCACAGAGTCACAGAGTCACAGAGTCACAGAGTCACACAGAGTCACAGAGTCACAGAGTCACACAGAGTCACAGAGTCACAGAGTCACAGAGTCACAGAGTCACACAGAGCCACAGAGTCACAGAGTCACAGAGTCACAGAGTCACAGAGTCACAGAGTCACAGAGTCACACAGAGTCACACAGAGTCACACAGAGTCACAGAGTCACAGAGTCACAGAGTCACAGAGTCACACAGAGCCACAGAGTCACAGAGTCACACAGAGTCACAGAGTCACACAGAGTCACAGAGTCACACAGAGTCACAGAGTCACAGAGTCACAGAGTCACACAGAGCCACAGAGTCACAGAGTCACAGAGTCACAGAGTCACAGAGTCACAGAGTCACACAGAGTCACAGAGTCACACAGAGCCACAGAGTCACACAGAGCCACAGAGTCACAGAGTCACAGAGTCACACAGAGCCACAGAGTCACAGAGTCACAGAGTCACAGAGTCACACAGAGTCACAGAGTCACACAGAGTCACAGAGTCACACAGAGCCACAGAGTCACAGAGTCACACAGAGTCACACAGAGTCACACAGAGTCACAGAACCACAGAGTCACAGAGTCACACAGAGCCACAGAGAGTCACAGAGTCACACAGAGTCACACAGAGTCACAGAGTCACACAGAGTCACACAGAGTCACAGAGTCACAGAGTCACAGAGTCACACAGAGTCACAGAGTCACAGAGTCACACAGAGTCACAGAGTCACAGAGTCACACAGAGTCACAGAGTCACAGAGTCACACAGAGTCACACAGAGTCACAGAGTCACAGAGTCACAGAGTCACAGAGTCACAGAGTCACACAGAGTCACAGAGTCACAGAGTCACACAGAGTCACACAGTCACAGAGTCACACAGAGTCACAGAGTCACAGAGTCACAGAGTCACAGAGTCACAGAGTCACACAGAGTCACAGAGTCACAGAGTCACACAGAGTCACAGAGTCACAGAGTCACAGAGTCACACAGAGTCACAGAGTCACAGAGTCACAGAGTCACAGAGTCACACAGAGTCACAGAGTCACAGAGTCACAGTGTCACACAGAGCCACAGAGTCACACAGAGTCACAGAGTCACAGAGTCACAGCAGGATGTTCGTGGCTGTCAGTCAACACACTCTGACACCTCTAGGAGGGGCTCTGGAGCTGTTGATGTAATCTACAGCTTCAGTTTTAATAAGCACCAACATAAATAACTGTCTGTGACTGTGGCGTCCTGAACGCTGTTTTTCCACATGTGTAAACAGTTGGTGAGTGTAGGTGTGATTCTCTCGGGGAACAGGGCTCTTCATTTGGATAATGGCTGGGTGGCTCCTCGCTGCAGAGTTTTAGAAAGCTCAGATTTAATGTCTGAGGAGGAGGATGGAGATGTTTGTGTTCAGTTTGTGTGCTTTAAGAAGAATCTAACACAGAATACAGACTCCAGAGCAGCTCGACCACGTTCAGCACAACGTGTTTACAGATCAGCTGATTTCTGCAAAAAATGAACCAACACTTCAACAAGATATTTTTACCAGAAGAACAGAAAAACAACAGCTAAGTTTGACATTTTACCTGGAAAATGAACAATAATCAACTTCCAAACTAGTTTAAGTGACAATAAATAAACTTTAATCTGGTTCATCCCGTTGTGGTGAAATGAAAAAAAAAAAAAAAAAAAAAAAAAGCTACATTCATTTAAATGGACATGTCAGCAGGTTTCAGCTCTGTTCCCTGAATATCTCTGAGCTTTGACTGTTCTCCACCAACATTTAACCTGAACAACCATCCAGTCACAGCCCTGACTGACAGAAAACAGCCCTGACAGACAGAAAACAGCCCTGACAGACAGAAAACAGCCCTGACAGACAGAAAACAGCCCTGACAGACAGAAAACAGCCCTGACAGACAGAAAACTCTCAGGGTGTCTTGTTTTAGCTGGAGACGTGAAGGCCACATACACAGACTCTCTGGGAGAGGAAAGCAGAGGGGCTGTGAGCTGGTGCTCATTAAAGGTCTATCCTTCATGTGCTTACAATATAAACCAGGGTGGGGGGAGTTAACGTCCTCTCTCTTCAGCTAAGGCAGGCAGAGCACACTTATCTTCATGTCATATGTCTGCATTAAAAACCAAGGTGCAGAAAGTGTGTCTCTTTTTCTTGTACGTGTACACATTGAAAAAAAAGGCAGGTAGAGCAGCAGCTAGGACCTCCAGGGTACAGAACAGGGTTAGGGTTGGGCACATCAGTAATGGTACATAAAGAAAAGTGAAGATTAGACACAGCTCACAGGGGCCCCTGGGTTAGAGTTGAGCTGAAACAGGGTTTGCAGAAGCAGCAGGAAGAGAAAAAAAAAACAAATTGGCTCAAAAATATTTTGTTCTTGGAGTTGGACACAGAAAAAACTCACATAAAGCTGAGACTGAATGCTGACCCTGATATAACACAAGCTTTCCTGGGGGGGGGGCTGTTTCTTACAGACTGGTTTGTGTTCCAGCTCCTCTGGGACCAGAAGTCCAGAAAAGAGCAGGGCTGCCGTGCACCACTTTTATTTTAGTGGGTTGTTGGTTCAGCTGCATGGAAACAGGTCCAGATCTGACTCAGTCCAGCACGCGGTCCAGCTTTCCTAAAGGGATTGGATCCCACTTTAAAGGGCTCGGTGTGTGTAACTTATTTAAACGACTCGGACAAAACCCTGAAAGGACCCGCTAAATCCAGCTCGTTTCAAAGACCTCAGGCCGTGTGCCAGCTAACCCAAAGGGGGACACACAAAAACTGCACGCTGCCTTTGTACCAAACCCTGGCTCTTCACAAGCTGCTGCCACCCAAGGTATGACCCCCCACACGGAGCCGGGAGAGGAGCTGGGAGAGGAGGAGCTGGGAGAGGAGGAGCTGGGAGAGGAGCTGGGAGAGGAGCTGGGTGAGGAGCTGGGAGAGGAGGAGCTGGGAGAGGAGGAGCTGGGAGAGAAGGAGCTGGGAGAGGAGCTGGGAGAGGAGGAGCTGGGAGAGGAGGAGCTGGGAGAGGAGGCGCTGGGAGAGGAGCTGGGAGAGGAGCTGGGAGAGGAGGAGCTGGGAGAGGAGGAGCTGGGAGAGGAGGAGCTGGGAGAGGAGGAGCTGGGAGAGGAGCATAAACACAGACTTCAGGTCTTAATAAACCCAGTTTCCTTCCCATCATGCTCTCTGGTGTTGCTGCGAAGCATTCCTTCCTCTGGACACGCTTCAGTCTGATGATTGACCAGAGCGCGCAGAGAAACGGCCCAGGGGGGAAGACCCTCTCAGGTATGTTTGTGCTGCGGGTCTGCTGCGGGGCTTTTGTGACCCCACATGCCTGATGGATTAAGGGAGCTGCAGAGGCTCAGGTCTGACCTCCAGCCCACCTCTGGGGTCAGAGGATCAGGGACAGGGTTGGGGTTAGAGGATAACATTCCCCTGGACTTTGGATCAGAATGAAACCTGGACTGTTTTGGACCCAGCAGGAGGCTGAGATCAACATGTTTCTCTGACAGAAGCATCCAGAAGGTCTCTGCTCTGGTTTGGTGGTGGTGGTGGTGGTGGTGGTGGTGGTGGGGGGTGTGCAGAAAGGACCTCTGTATGTTTGGATTTTGACCGATTGGAGGAAATGACAAATTTAGAACTGACAGGCCGTGGCACATTTCAGTCTTTTCTCATCTCATCAACAAAAACAAAACTTTCATCTGTTAAAGTTTTTTTAGGTTTCTGTGTCATTATTCAGAGAAGATGTGACGTGGTGACATCACCCATCTGTTTCTGGCACAGAGTTTTACAGCCTGTCGTGACTTAGCCGCTTCATCAGCCTCTTTGCTAACAGCTACTGGTTTGTCCACCTGTCAGTCAAATCAGCTGCGGCTGTTTGTGGGCGTGTTGGAAAGTTCATCACCTCAAAAATAACGAGCAGTGCAAAAATCCCCTCTGATAAAATGAGACACTCAGAGTAAAACTTCTTCCTGAACCAGGCTGTAAACATGTTTATCAACGCTGTAAAGGTTTGCTTTTAAAACAGGTGTGTCTGTGCTCTCAGGTCTTTCTGCAGCCAGCATCTAGTGGACACTCCAGGAACTGCAGTTTAGCTCTCATGCTTCATATTTTGAGACTAAAAGTTCATCGTCTGTCATCGAGAGAAACATTTATTCATTTTCACCAACGCAGGAAATAACATCCAAAAACCTGCCAGACACATCCCAACTGCCAACGCCCTCCACAGGGTTGGGTGGAGGAGGGGTGGAGGCAGGACGTTGGCAGGGTGGAGGCAGGGTGGAGGCAGGGTGGAGGCAGGTGGAAGCAGGACGTTGGCAGGGTGGAGGCAGGGTGGAGGCAGGATGTTGGCAGGGTGGAGGCAGGTGGAAGCAGGATGGAGGCAGGTGGAGGCATCATGAACATTAATGAGCAGACATGTTTTTTGTTTCCTGGATCCTCGTCTTCTTCCGTCACAGCAGCTCTCGTTTCGTTCCCTCTGCCTGGATCTGATTACCCACAATCCCCTAAATCCAGGAGAAAGCTTCCTGCCTCGCCTTAAAGTGCCAGCCTGCAATTTATGGCTCCTCTTTTTCCTCGCTCACACACTCACACACACTCACATACACTCACACTCACACACATTCACACACACTCACACTCACACACATTCACATACACACACACTCACACACACACACACTCACACTCACACACATTCACATACACACACACTCACACACACACACACACACACACACACACACACACACACACACACACACACACACACACACACACACACACACACTCACACACTCACACACTCACACATTCACACACACTCACACACACACACACACACACTCACTCACTCACACACTCAAACCTTTCTCTGTGTGGGTGGGGGCTCCTCTATGTTAGAGGTTTTTTACGAGGTCCCGCTCTCAGATGGCTTTAGAGTTCTTCAGGAACCAACAGGAGAAGTGATTGTGTCAGAGCGTGTTGGGAAGCAGAGCATGTTGGGAAGCAGAGCGTGTTGGGAAGCAGAGCGTGTTGGGAAGCAGAGCGTGTTGGGAAGCAGAGCATGTTGGGAAGCAGAGCATGTTGGGAAGCAGAGCATGTTGGGAAGCAGAGCGTGTTGGGGAGCAGAGCGTGTTGGGAAGCAGAGCATGTTGGGAAGCAGAGCATGTTGGGAAGCAGAGCACGTTGGGAAGCAGAGCGTGTTGGGAAGCAGAGCGTGTTGGGAAGCAGAGCATGTTGGGAAGCAGAGCATGTTGGGAAGCAGAGCAGGTAGCAGGTCGAGCGGCAGCTCTTTGACTCAGACTGACACCGATCACACACCTGGACTTAACTTCCAGCCTCAAACACAGTTCCTGAGCTCCAATCCGTCTGAAAGAGGCCGACCCTCCCTGTCTCCCCGTCTCCACGTCCCCCTGAATGAGCCCACCTTAACCCGACTGAAGAGTGATGAAGTTTTAATCTGGTGTTTCTTGGACTGATAAAGTCCTTGGTGATTATTTGAACCTTGAAGTGGACCTGTAGGTCTGGCTCCGGTCGATCAGACTCAGAGATCTCTGATCCAGATTTCAGCCGTCCTGAAGTGAGATGTGACGTTTGAAGGGGCTTTGTTGGAGCTCTTAGCATCAATCCAGCACATGAATTGTTAAACCAGAACCTGCTTCTTTAAAAAACGACCAACTTTACAAACTGTATTTGCTGTTGTTGATTCTCAGTCAGAGAAACGTGAGCTTCTTATCAATGCTGGGACAGCAGCCAGAAGCTGTGAAATGGTTAAATCCAGGACCAGAGAAACTGTGATGAACTCCAAGTCTCTGGAGCTGAACACGGATCCAGTGTTAGTTGGAAAAAGAGAGAAGAGGATAATCATGCTCTACACTGTGTGTTTTGGAAACCTCAGCGTGTCATTTCGCCTCCTCCAACAGACGGCGAAGCGTCAGGTTGTGTTTGAGCTGAGGCCACAGTTAAAGGTCGTGACTACGGTCTGTGGTTTGTCCGCTCTGACCCACATGGACCCATGAGCAGCTGCTGCTGTCACGGAAAAAACCAGCCAGTGTTTTTCTTCTTCCAGAGGCTGAAGACTCTGCGCTACATCAGCTATTTTCCTAAAGTCAGAGAAACACAAGAGTTCAGGAGGGAAATGCAAGAAAAGCGCGATGAGATGAGGCTGCCTCAGCCCTCAGGGGAAATCCGCGGGTAGCAGCAGGAAGAGTACCAGCAGAGCAGGGCGAGGACAAACACAGAGCAGGTCTACAGCCCTGATGTATGAACGCTGACAGAACGGCAGCATTGTGCAGCTCGGGGCCTCCGACCACGACAATACGGCATGTTAGTGTTTACGCCTCACTGTGGCGCACATATTTCCCACTGACCGACATCCTGCAGGACAAAGGAGCTTCTGTGCCGAGCTGCAGGACGACTGAGAACATGTGAGGGGAGACGGCACGGACAGAGCTGCTCCTTTTTCTCAGTCCAACCACATTACACGGAAAACCCCACATATCCAGGTCAAAGCCATCACGTACTGCACCTTTACAGAGGAGAGAGAAGCAGGAAAACAGACTTCACTCGCTCCGCTGTGTCCAAAGATAACTGTCTGGACTGAGGCTAAAGCTACGGTGGATTTCCAGAATCCTCCGGATCAACAGCAGAGTTCTGAGACCGGGACAGGAACCAGACTTTGTTCTGTAATTCTCCTGGTCCAAAGGAATTCTGGCCTTGATGGAAGAATTCTACAACTCTCAAGACCAGAAGAAGCCGGACCAGGTCAAGACCAGGATTCTGACTTTGATCTCAAAACTCCAGAATCCTTTGGATCAGAACCAGCACTCTTTAACCACGGCCAAATTCCTCAGTTTATTCCTGGACTTTTAGAATCCTTAGGATGAAAAAATAGATTCGAGATCAAGTCCAGAACTGACTTTGATTCCAGGGTCCCAGAATGATCCGGATTAATAGCATTCAGGAATAAATGTGATCTCTGAGTTCCAGAACCCTCAAGACCAAAGGATCCAGATCAGACTAGAAACCCAGTTTGGATCTTAAAACCCTGGAACTTTAGAGAAAAGCTCAGAGCTGCTGGCTCGGACTGGCCTTTCCACTTTTCACCGTTTGTTGTTGGAGTCAAAATAAAAACCATCTGGTTCCCCCACGCTTTGTTTTATTCTGGAAGAGTGCATTTTTTCACGTGTTTTCTGTACTTCCTGTCAGGCTGGATCGTCTTTCTGTGAACAGAAGTGTCTGCCGGGCCACACTGGCAGAACCGTCGTGAGACACATGAGGTGATTTCAGCACCGGGTCAGTGCAGAGGGATGAACCAGGCTTTGGAGCCAACATCGACTTTTCAGGAGGTTTCTCGTGTTCCCATCACTCAGTCAGTCCCATCAGAACAAGCTGAGTTTCTCCCTTTCCTAACGCTGATGAAACCTGGTTCAACAGGAAGCTGACGGTAACCGGGGGCGACGCGAGGCGTTTTGGACTCTGAGGGTGTCGAGCAGCTGCTGCACTAAGTGCTCTCATTATTCATTAACAATAAAAGCAAAGCCACCGCTGACTTTCTACTTTCTCCACAAACTCAAAGCAGCCGAGTCTGAGGCCTGGACATGTGTGTCTCATTACCCAGAATGCCTGTGAAAGTGGGAGATACAGGGCTGTAAAATCATGTACGTTAATCGTCAGAAAACGCAGAGACTGCTGCCTGAAGCAATGAGCTACTGACACCAACAGCGCAGCAGATGCAGAGCTTAGTTTTTCTGGATTACCTGAATATGAGATTGCTCTAGAGTTCAAAGTGAAACTAATCTCTCAGTAGAGTTGGTGTAATTAAAGGGAGATCTCTGAATTTACAAGTTTAATCACGATTCAGTCGGTGATCCCAATAATTTCCCTCCAACCAGGTTTCACGTCACTCAAACGCTGAGTGCTCTCGTTGTTTCTTCTGTGCTCTTACATAATCCCCTCAGATCTGACTTTACTTTGGACCTGATGTCCCAACAGGACAGGAAGAAGTCCTCTGAGCGCCACGTATTCAGGATACCTCAGCAGTTCCCACCGAGCCCCACACTCTGATATCTGCTACATCCGCTGTGTGCGAGCTCCAGAGCCAAATATTATCATCTCTTACATGTAAAAATAACTCGTGCTCAGAGGCCTCCAGGGGAAAATGTCTCGTGTTTGAAGGAACAATGGAGCCACTCAGGATGTGAAAGTTGCGTCCAGCTTGAATCAAAGAGGAAGGATATGAGGAAGGATATGAGGAAGGATATGAGGAAGGATACGAGGAAGGATATGAGGAAGGAAGGAGGTGGACAGAGGAAGGAGATGGTCGCAGCGTGAGGGGCTCAGATCTTCAGAGCCGAAGCTAACCAGGGGACCCGACACCCTCTGATCAAAGACTTTAGAGGTAAGTGCACCGAGAGGCGGGGCTAACCAGCATAGGGCAACAATGGCTCAGGGAGGCAGCCAATCAGAGGGCTTGAAACAAGCTCTGATAGGAAATGGGAGGATAATGATTGGATATTCCCAAACTGCAGCTTTATAGCACATCCAGCTTGTTTAGGAGGTTCCTGCTGCCCCCTAGTGGCCACCAATCCTTACTTTAACTTCAGAGACACCTTTCCCGTCACCCACCTGATGAGGTCACCCACCCGATGAGGTCACCCACCTGATGAGGACACCCACCTGATGAGGACACACTGGTTCTGCAGCCTCTTCCACAGAGAGCGGTAACATTCGTTGGCCACGGCGAAAATGTGCGGGGAGATCTCGCCGAGGTGATGTCGACTGTACGTTTCCACAGCCGGCCGGTCGTAAAGGCCCGGGAGGAGCTGGTAAGGGTTCACCGCCGCCAGGATGGAGCCGATGTATGTCTGAGGATCAGGAAAGAGAGAATTAAAGGTCATAGAAACACAAAGTGAACAATAACTACACACCCTGCCGTCAGACGAAGACCGTACAGGCTTCAGAGTGTCTGAACAGATTACAGCAGCGTGGCTCTGTAGAAGAAGAGTCCAGGTGCTAACCGGTCCCTCACTGAAACATCTGGAGCACCATCAAACCAGAACCTGAAGCGTTGAGCAGCTGAAACCCTCTAGCTGACAGTAATGAGACAACATTTCACTCTAAACCCAGAAATCAGTCACGTTTCTGAGTTTGATAACTCAACACCACATTTTCTCTCCGATGATTTGAAACCATCAGAATCTGACACAGATCATTTTGCTTTGGTTATAAAATGTTTGGATGAGCTGAGCTCAAAGACACAGCAGCTCAGCTCACAGCCCCCCTGAACGCCAAGCTGCCTGCTGTCACAGGACGCCCCCCTCTGGACACCAGCTGCTGCCACAGGCTTCAGGATAATGACCACTGAAGGGTCAAACTTCCATCCTGACAGAAACATCACCTGGACCCCTTTAAAGACTCAGAGCGAGAGCGTTCAGGGCGCTCTCAGGTAGCGCCAAAACCTTCTCCATCAGTTTGACAGCAGCACAACTCTCAGCACGCTCAACCTTTCGCGTCTCTTTCACCACAAACTGCAGCCTCTCCAAACCAGCTTCATATTTCAGAGTTCAGAGCGAGACGAGCCAGACTGCTGAAACACAGGCCTGTGGATCCAGAACCGGCCTTGGCAGCAGCTCGAGTGCTGCGGTGGTGACTAATGGATAAATAGGCAGGCTTTGAAAAAAACAGAAACAAACCAGCCGAGAAAACAACCAGGGCTTTCTATCCTGCTCCTCCACGTTACAGTTTACGCCCGGTCACTCGGGGACAGGAAGACCCGAGCGGCTTTTTGGTGCCGAAGCCTCAGAGAGCAGAAGCTGTTTGGTTACTGTGGTTTTCCTTTCAGCCCTGTTCACCAGGAAAACCCCGCTCTGGGTCTGGGTCTCACGTGGAGCTTCCCGTCTCCCACGTGAGCTGAAGTCCTACTCTGACAACCACTTTGGACTGTCTGGTTTCTCGTCTCCATAGCATTAACCCTTTATGACCGAACATACCAAATCTGTCAGCGCGTATGTTACATGCTGCCATGTCTTTCTTGTTTACCACCGTGTGCTTTGCATCAGGAATTCCTTATATCCCAAAGTTTAATAAATCATATGAACTTATGTCCAGACTCATGAAATGAATTATAAAACGTGTAATAAACCATCAAAAAAGAAAATTTTAGGCATAGTTTTTCTAAATAAAGAAATGCTGTTTCCCTCAGAAAAACATAAAAAACAAAACAAAAAACTGTGGTGACGTGTTTTCAATGATGGAAGTGATGTAAAGAGGCATGGTCTGGATCAGCCTGCAGTGTTTCTAGCTCCACCTTCTGGGGTCGGATCAGTTAAGTTTGGGCCCCCAAGGGTCCTAAAAAGTGGGACGGTACGGGTCGGTGGTTTGGGACCTGTCCTGGTTTTAGTCAAAGGAAATGCCCCAAAATGCGAGCTGTACAGACACAAACCAATGGGGTCTTCGCTCCTGGTCTCTCATATGTAAAAGCTGACAGACCGGACTTTGATCACAGTCTCCCAAAGACCAGAACATTTAGGATCCCTACTTAGACTGCAAGTGAAAACCTGATGTGGTGTTTCCATCAGCTCACATGATGGCGCTGCCTGGAGGAGAAGATTTAAGAAGACTGAGGCAGACCGGACCCTCTTTTACCCAGCAGGCCTCACTGAGGGCACAAAAACCAGACCAGCTCCTGAAAGGAGGCAGTGCTGCCACTCTTCTGTCAGCCACCATGTTACCAGAACATCAGCGTCTTCTGTCATGTTACCAGAACATCAGCATCTTATTTCATGTTACCAGAGCATCAGCGTCTTATTTCATGTTACCAGAACATCAGCGTCTTATTTCATGTTACCAGAACATCAGCGTCTTCTGTCATGTTACCAGAACATCAGCGTCTTCTTTCATGTGACCAGAACATCAGCGTCTTCTTTCATGTGACCAGAACATCAGCATCTTATTTCATGTTACCAGAACATCAGCGTCTTCTTTCATGTTACCAGAACATCAGCGTCTTCTTTCATGTTACCAGAACATCAGCGTCTTCTTTCATGTGACCAGAACATCAGCGTCTTATTTCATGTTACCAGAACATCAGCGTCTTATTTTTAATGTGACCAGAACATCAGCGTCTTATTTCATGTTACCAGAACATCAGCGTCTTATTTTTAATGTTACCAGAGCATCAGCGTCTTATTTCATGTTACCAGAACATCAGCATCTTATTTCATGTTACCAGAACATCAGCATCTTCTTTCATGTAACCAGAACATCAGCGTTTTCTTATTTCATGTTACCAGAACATCAGCATCTTATTTCATGTTACCAGAACATCAGCGTTTTCTTATTTCATGTTACCAGAACATCAGCTTCTTCTTTCATGTTACCAGAACATCAGCGTTTTCTTATTTCATGTTACCAGAACATCAGCTTCTTCTTTCATGTAACCAGAACATCAGCGTCTTCTTTCATGTTACCAGAACATCAGCGTTTTCTTATTTCATGTTACCAGAACATCAGCGTCTTCTTTCATGTTACCAGAACATCAGCGTTTTCTTATTTCATGTTACCAGAACATCAGCTTCTTCTTTCATGTTACCAGAACATCAGCGTCTTCTTTCATGTTACCAGAACATCAGCGTTTTCTTTCATGTTACCAGAACATCAGCGTCTTATTCCATGTTTCCAGAACATCAGCGTCTTATTTCATGTGACCAGAACATCAGCGTCTTATTTCATGTTACCAGAACATCAGCATCTTATTTCATGTTACCAGAACATCAGCATCTTCTTTCATGTAACCAGAACATCAGCGTTTTCTTATTTCATGTTACCAGAACATCAGCATCTTATTTCATGTTACCAGAACATCAGCGTTTTCTTATTTCATGTTACCAGAACATCAGCTTCTTCTTTCATGTTACCAGAACATCAGCGTTTTCTTATTTCATGTTACCAGAACATCAGCTTCTTCTTTCATGTAACCAGAACATCAGCGTCTTCTTTCATGTTACCAGAACATCAGCGTTTTCTTATTTCATGTTACCAGAACATCAGCGTCTTCTTTCATGTTACCAGAACATCAGCGTCTTCTTTCATGTTACCAGAACATCAGCGTTTTCTTATTTCATGTTACCAGAACATCAGCATCTTCTTTCATGTTACCAGAACATCAGCATCTTCTTTCATGTTACCAGAACATCAGCGTCTTATTCCATGTTTCCAGAACATCAGCGTCTTATTTCATGTGACCAGAACATCAGCGTCTTCTTTCATGTTACCAGAACATCAGCGTCTTATTTCATGTTACCAGAACATCAGCGTTTTCTTATTTCATGTTACCAGAACATCATCATCTTATTTTTAATGTTACCAGAACATCAGCGTCTTCTTTCATGTTACCAGAACATCAGCGTTTTCTTATTTCATGTTACCAGAACATCATCATCTTATTTTTAATGTAACCAGAACATCAGCGTCTTCTTTCATGTTACCAGAACATCAGCGTTTTCTTATTTTATGTTACCAGAACATTATCATCTTATTTTTAATGTTACCAGAACATCAGCGTCTCATTTCATGTTACCAGAACATCAGCGTCTTCTTTCATGTTGCCAGAACATCAGTGTCTTCTTTCATGTTACCAGAACATCAGCGTCTTCTTTCATGTTACCAGAACATCAGCGTCTTATTTCATGTTACCAGAACATCAGCGTCTTATTTCATGTTACCAGAACATCAGCGTCTTCTTTTTATCTTTCTTAACGTACTTTTGGATGCTTTAGTTCTCTGTTTAGGCACGCTTTGGAGAGGTGGGTTTCAGCACGGTTTTCTTTATACATGCCTTTCGGTTAAGTCTGCCATGCCCTTATATGGGCGTTAGTTTAATAACTTTGAACATGTCAGGTTATATGGAAAAAAAAAAACATGTTGGAAAATAAAACATTCGCCGCTAGAGGAACAAGGTGCTCAAATCAAACTGTTTCTTAATCACCGTTTCTACTGTGAACCGCCATCACAGGACTTTCAACCATTAGGTGGCGTAACAGCGTCTCAGAGTACAAAAAGAGATGAGGGAGTTCATGGGTCAGCTGTCCTGCAGAGGCTAAAGTCCTATCAAAAACATCCTTTTCAGGGGCCCTATACACCAGTCAAACAGTCAAACAGTCCAACAGATCAACAGTCCAACAGACCAACAGTCCAACAGTCCAACAGTCCAACAGTCCAACAGACCAACAGTCCAACAGACCAACAGACCAACAGTCCAACAGTCCATCAGACCAACAGACCAACAGACCAACAGTCTAACAGTCCAACAGTCCAACAGACCAACAGTCCAACAGACCAACAGTCCAACAGTCCAACAGTCCATCAGACCAACAGACCAACAGACCAACAGTCTAACAGTCCAACAGTCCAACAGACCAACAGTCCAACAGACCAACAGTCCAACAGTCCAACAGTCCAACAGTCCAACAGTCCAACAGTCCAACAGACCAACAGACCAACAGACCAACAGTCTAACAGTCCAGCAGTCCAACAGACCAACAGTCCAACAGACCAACAGTCCAACAGTCCAACAGTCCAACAGTCCAACAGTCCAACAGTCCAACAGTCCAACAGTCCAACAGTCCAACAGACCAACAGTCCAACAGACCAACAGACCAACAGTCTAACAGTCCAACAGTCCATCAGACCAACAGACCAACAGACCAACAGTCCAACAGTCCAACAGTCCAACAGACCAACAGACCAACAGTCTCACAGTCTCACAGTCCATCAGACCAACAGACCAACAGACCAACAGTCCAACAGACCAACAGTCCAACAGTCCAACAGTCCAACAGTCCCACAGTCTCACAGTCCAACAGTCCAACAGTCCAACAGTCCAACAGTCCAACAGTCCATCAGTCCATCAGACCAACAGACCAACAGACCAACAGACCAACAGTCCAACAGTCCATCAGACCAACAGACCAACAGTCTCACAGTCCCACAGTCTCACAGTCCAACAGACCAACAGACCAACAGACCAACAGACCAACAGTCCAACAGTCCAACAGTCCATCAGACCAACAGACCAACAGTCTCACAGTCTCACAGTCTCACAGTCTAACAGACCAACAGACCAACAGACCAACAGACCAACAGTCCAACAGTCCAACAGACCAACAGACCAACAGTCCAACAGTCCAACAGTCCATCAGACCAACAGACCAACAGTCCAACAGTCCATCAGACCAACAGACCAACAGACCAACAGTCCAACAGTCCAACAGTCCAACAGTCCCACAGTCTCACAGTCTCACAGTCCAACAGTCCAACAGTCCAACAGTCCAACAGTCCAACAGATCAACAGACCAACAGTCCAACAGTCCATCAGACCAACAGACCAACAGTCTCACAGTCTCACAGTCCAACAGACCAACAGACCAACAGACCAACAGTCCAACAGTCCAACAGACCAACAGTCCAACAGTCCATCAGTCCAACAGTCCATCAGTCCAACAGTCCAACAGACCAACAGTCCAACAGACCAACAGTCCAACAGACCAACAGTCCAACAGACCAACAGTCCATCAGTCAAAGAGTCCATCAGTCTCGTTGTTAGGATGATGGTGATCTCCCGTGTTGAGCTTGTTTTGCTCAATCTGCTGAATCTGTGACTGTCTTTGACTAAATGAGCATCTGTTGCTCCACTTCTGCTCTGAGCATTCACCAACACACCAGATGATCAACTCTACTTCAGAGGAGATCTACCAAAAGCTGCTTCTGGACAAGACAGTTATAGCTCCACCTACAGGCCTGGCAGACTCACTTTAGTGTTTTTCAGTTTGTTTGTTTTTTTTACCGTGTTTTTTTGGTTTTAGGATGAAACCTTTGGGATGTAAAAAGGGCCTCAGTAATATTTTGGACATGGTGAAGTTTTGCAGTGTCTGAAACAAAAACATTGAAATGATTTACTTTAATCAGGCTTATTTCTTAATGACAACATGATAATGTTGTTGAGAGATGAAAAAATCTCTTGGACAAATCTGAAACTGTTTGTACCGTTCCTCACTCAGATGCTTGTCATACTTAGAAAAAAGGTCTGTGGTTAAAAACAGATCTTTGAAATGAGGTCAGAGCTGGAAACCTGAAGGATAACTCGGTGTTTTGATCCTGGACAAACACAGGCTCTCTGTTCACCGCCTCACGCTCATCCTCTCAAACGACCCACTGACTGACTGACCCACTTCCAACCAGGATGCTAACTCATTTGAATGGCAGTTGAGGTGACAGTATTTACATGACAAATACAGGCTGCGGCACTCCCTCCCTGAGCAAATGAGCCGACCCAGCACCCAGTAGGAGGGCAGGAGAGGAGCAGGAGGAGAGCAGGAGGGGGAGCAGGAGGAGAGCAGGAGGAGAGCAGGAGGGGGAGCAGGAGGAGAGCAGGAGGAGAGCAGGAGGAGAGCAGGAGGAGAGCAGGAGGGGGAGCAGGAGGAGAGCAGGAGGAGAGCAGGAGGGGGAGCAGGAGGAGAGCAGGAGGGGGAGCAGGAAGAGAGCAGGAGGAGAGCAGGAGGAGAGCAGGAGGAGAGCAGGAGGGGGAGCAGGAGGAGAGCAGGAGGAGAGCAGGAGGGGGAGCAGGAGGAGAGCAGGAGGAGAGCAGGAGGGGGAGCAGGAGGAGAGCAGGAGGAGAGCAGGAGGAGAGCAGGAGGGGGAGCAGGAGGAGAGCAGGAGGAGAGCAGGAGGAGAGCAGGAGGAGAGCAGGAGGAGAGCAGGAGGGGGAGCAGGAGGGGGAGGCAGTCGTCATGACACAGCGCATGTTGTAAATCAACAGGTGTGTTGTCTCTGAGACGGAGCTCAGTGTAAACACAGCAGCTCAGGTAATCAGATCTTCGTCACTCAGATCTTCATCACTCAGATCTTCATCACTCAGCTCGTCATCACTCAGATCTTCATCACTCGGATCGTCATCACTCAGATCTTCATCACTCGGATCGTCATCACTCAGATCTTCATCACTCAGATCTTCATCACTCAGCTCGTCAACACTCAGATCTTCATCACTCAGCTCGTCATCACTCAGCTCGTCATCACTCAGATCGTCATCAGTCAGCTCGTCATCACTCAGCTCGTCAACACTCAGATCTTCATCACTCAGCTCGTCATCACTCAGCTCGTCATCACTCAGCTCGTCATCACTCAGATCTTCATCACTCAGCTCGTCATCACTCAGCTCGTCATCACTCAGATCTTCATCACTCAGATCTTCATCACTCAGATCTTCATCACTCAGATCGTCATCACTCAGCTCGTCATCACTCAGATCTTCATCACTCAGCTCGTCATCACTCAGCTCGTCATCACTCAGATCGTCATCACTCAGATCTTCATCACTCAGATCTTCATCACTCAGATCGTCATCACTCAGCTCGTCATCACTCAGATCTTCATCACTCAGCTCGTCATCACTCAGCTCGTCATCACTCAGATCTTCATCACTCAGCTCGTCATCACTCAGCTCGTCATCACTCAGCTCGTCATCACTCAGCTCGTCATCACCCAGCTCGTCATCACTCAGATCTTCATCACCCAGCTGGTGGTGTAGATGGTTCAGAGACGCTGACGCTGTGCTGTCATGTTCGGGGTTTCTACTGGAGACTTTGTCGTATCAGAGAAAGTCTGAAACGTTTCCCCTCTGTGTGAAGTCAAGAACAAACTGTATCCCAGTTAAAAACATGCCCCGGTCTGTTTCAGCACCGCTCCAAAGGTTGGGTTCACTCAGGGGGGGCGGCCGTAAAGTCACGCCTGGCCTTAACTGGATGAATAACGACCATTTGGACTCAATTACACCTCCTGCTCCTCCATCCTGGTAACAGTTTCCACGGCAGCTCCCTGGCTGGGAGCTAACTGGCTGTGACTTCCATCAGGAGCCCCCCCATTGGCTCATGTGATTAACCATGGCCACTTTTTTTCTCCCTGCATGTGCCGTTGGTTTCAAATGTCCTGTTTGAGAGGAATACCACGGAGCTGACGCAAGAAACCTGAGAAGGTTTACACTGTTAGTGATCAGAGAACACAACCTGTGGCTATGACTCAGTTTGACACCATTCCACACACACACACACACACACACACACACACACACACACACACACACACACACACACACACACACACACACAGTATCATGTCTATGAAATCATCAAACTTTAATTATAAAGTAGTTTTCAGACAAAAAGATGAACACAAAGTGCGTTACAGTCCAAGGAAAAGGATCCCACATGCACAACAGCAAACCATACAACACACACACACACACACACACACACACACACACACACACACACACACACACACACACACACACACACACACACACACACACACACACACACACACACTCTCGCCCATAGTAACAAATGAAGCAACCGAACTGTAAACATCTGAGCCAGAAGTGATGTTTCCTCCAGATTCCTGACTAATCCCTGTCTCTGTTTGTGGCGCTCTAACCGGTCACAGATGGGGAGACGTCTCGCCAACAGTGTCTGAAATGTTTACTCCTTGTTTTCCTCGTGCCGGGTTTTTCAGATATTCTGACAAAGATACAACCCAAAATATTTTGGCCAAACTGTGAGCACGATGCAGGAGAAACGTTTCTGATGGAGCATTTTGGTGAAGCTGGACGGCTCCAGAAATCCTGACGTACAGAAGAGGATCTCCACCAAGAAGCCGAGCTGCTGAGCTAGGGTCAGGGTTAGGCCTCTGGATCTGGACCAGACTCAACATGTGGGGTCAAAACAGCTTGTCTCTACAGTCAGACAGGAAAACAGGCGTGGAAATGCTAACAGCTTGTCTCTACAGTCAGACAGGAAAACAGAGAGTGGAAATGCTAACAGCTTGTCTCTACAGTCAGACAGGAAAACAGAGAGTGGAGATGCTAACAGCTGGTCTCTACAGTCAGACAGGAAACAGAGAGTGGAGATGCTAACAACTGGTCTCTACAGTCAGACAGGAAACAGAGAGTGGAGATGCTAACAGCTCGTCTCTACAGTCAGACAGGAAATCAGAGAGTGGAGATGCTAACAGCTCGTCTCTACAGTCAGACAGGAAACAGAGAGCAGAGATGCTAACAGCTGGTCTCTACAGTCAGACAGGAAACAGAGAGTGGAGATGCTAACAACTGGTCTCTACAGTCAGACAGAAAACAGAGAGCAGAGATGCTAACAGCTCATCTCTACAGTCAGGAAACAAAGAGCAGAGATGCTAACAGCTCGTCTCTACAGTCAGACAGGAAACAGAGAGCAGAGATGCTAACAGCTCGTCTCTACAGTCAGACAGGAAACAGAGAGCAGAGATGCTAACAGCTCATCTCTATGGTCAGACAGGAAATCAGAGAGTGGAGATGCTAACAACTCGTCTCTACAGTCAGGAAACAGAGAGTGGAGATGCTAACAGCTCGTCTCTACAGTCAGACAGGAAATCAGAGAGTGGAGATGCTAACAGCTCGTCTCTACAGTCAGACAGGAAATCAGAGAGTGGAGATGCTAACAGCTCGTCTCTACGGTCAGACAGGAAATCAGAGAGTGGAGATGCTAACAGCTCGTCTCTACAGTCAGACAGGAAATCAGAGAGTGGAGATGCTAACAGCTCGTCTCTACGGTCAGACAGGAAACAAAGAGCAGGAAGCTGCAGCACATGTTTGGTGCTTTGGGATTCAGACCTCTGATGCAGCAGAGGCTTCTGGGAGATGA
>NW_027437193.1:100000-112500 GCF_033239565.1 Halichoeres trimaculatus | reverse complement strand
ATAACAAGCAAAAACTTCTGTGTTTAAAAAATGAAGCCACTTCATAAAATCAAAGGCGCAGTTCCTCAAGTGTCCACTCGAGGCTGCCTCCAAAAGTCTCATTTTCCCCATTGAGTGTCACATTTCACTCACAGACTGAGGAAAACATGGACACAGTGTCGGTGCCGCGGTTCCTGAGGAGGCGCTTTCCCCAGACGCTGACGAGGAGAGAGCAAAGGAGGAGCAGGGGTTGAAGAAAGAGGGAGAAAGATGGAGAACACGGAGGGAGTAAAAAGGTGTGGTCAGCGTACAGCAGGATCAGAGTCTGTGGTTGTTCCTCTTCCATTATCTGATCTCACTTGAAAAAGGGTTTATTTTTATCCCTGTAGGACCAAACTGGATACAGAAAAATAAAAAAGGAAAGCACAAAGTTTCAGGACCTGTTCACTCCTAAAATGCAGGGTTTTATCCTGTGCAGTGAGTCACAGAGAACGACCAGCAAAGCTACACCTGGGACGCCTCGTGTGCTCCTGACAGGAAGTTCATCGTGTTTGATTTTTCTGAACTGAGAGCAGAGAGCCGTCTGCTTAAAGTCGTCAGCGTAAACAAACAACGCGTCACCGTGAAGGACAGGCCCACATTTCTAAGAGTCTGCCTGTCCTGGGATCAGCTCAGTGACAGAAACAAGGCCACTGCAGGGAAAGCTGGACCTACACACCAGGATGTCACAGTCCTGGCCTGGACGCCCCACCCTGACCTCCACCCAGGGAACACGTGCAGCACCAGCAGGCCTGTTTGAAGAGGCAGTGGACACAGCGAACAGCTCTGCAGGAACCTGTTCAGCTGGTTGGATGTTTCCCTCAGAGCTTGGAGTCGATCTTTTTTAGGAAACGCGCCCTGACACTGAGGAAAGCTGGGATATTCTCTGACGGAGGGTTAGGGGCGGGCGCTGCTTTGGAGTGGTGGTTGAATGATACTCCAGATGTCTGATCACAGCTTCATGCAACATTAATAAGATCCTGTGAGCTGAAAGGAAACCCTCCTCCTCTGCTCCTCCCAGCTCCTGTTTCAGCCCGTCTTCTCACAGGTGACATATGGCAGACATCAGGTAAACACGACCCTGGGCTGGAAACGCGTCAGAGGCAGACGGCTGCTTATCATCTGTCTGAGGACAAAGATGAGCTGCTTTCCCAGACTTCACTCAGTGGGAAGTGCTTGTTCTACAACAGAGTCAGAACCTGAGATAAGAGACTCAAAGAGTGCAGACGTCGGTACCCTGGTACCCTGGTACCCTGATACCCTGATCTCCTGATACCCTGATCCCCTGATCCCCTGATCCCCTGATCTTCTGATCCCCTGATCTTCTGATCCCCTGATCCCCTGATCCTCTGATCCCCTGATACCCTGATCCCCTGGTACCCTGGTACCTACCAGAGCTCATCTACCAACTCCAACCTCACCAAGCAGAGCTAACGTAACCTGGCTCTTCATTTTATTGATAGACTCTCAAGTTTGAACAGACCACTGCAGAATAACTGCTGACTGTGGGTTGGAAACAACATTAGCACAAACACATTAACCTGGGTTTAGCCTTTAGCTCCTGTTGTAGCATTTAGCTTGTATTTTCGATCTTTAGCTCGTGTATCAGTCTTCGGCTCTTGTTTTAGCCTTCAGCTTGTGTTTTAGCTTGTGTTTTATCCTTTAGCCCGTGTTCTAGCCATTAGCTTGTGTTTCTTAGCCTTTAAGGGGTTTTAGCCTCTAGCCCAGTGGTTCCCAACCTTTTCCAACTCAGGGCCCACTTTTAAGTCTCAGACATTTTTGCGGCCCAGCCCAGACTGGTAAGTACTTAAAAACATACCACAACTTAAAACCTCCATAGATGAATTATCAATTTACCACAAACATAGTTTAGCTTTATCTAATGGCACAGTTTACAGTCAGCTCTGTCTTTTTATCTGGGCTTAAAAAAGTGTTTTAAATTTATTAGACAGGCTGATGCTCAGTAATATATAAAACATTTTATTCTCAAATCATACACTGGGTTATAATATTCATACAATCATAGTTACTCATAGTTAATTAGAGAGTCAATCTGATCGTAAAGTCTGGATCAGGATCAGGATCAGGATCAGGATCAGGATCAGGATCGGGATCGGGATCGGGATCGGGATCGGGATCAGGATCAGGCAGATATCTAGAAGAGGGACTTTTCCAAGAAGACTTAAACTCGTTTTGCAATTTACAAGGTCAAAGTATCGTTAGCAGTGGCCAGTTAACTTCCCACCTTTGCCTCTTGCTTGGTTGAAAAAAACATTAGATGGAGTCGGCATTTCAGATTTGATCTGATATTTCTGATTTGTCCACAGGTTTCAGGAAAAGGCTAAATATGCTGAAGACACAAAAAGATGTTTTGATGTTGAGGACTTTCATGGATTCATCATCAATGACCAGATCAGATACGGAGTCTCTCGAACCCTGAGCTCAAACGAGCACAACCACAGAGCCACAGAGAGAGCTGGTCGCCAGAAAAAAACAGCCTCTGTCTGAAGAGTCAGTCACATCTGACCCCGACACACACACACACACACACACACACACACACACACACACACACACACACACACACACACACACGTCCAAACCCCTCACTGTGTCCAGTCAGGCCTCATTTCACACATCCCTGCAGCAGCGGCGCTTCGGGGGAAACTGGACGTCACTGAAACGCCTCACAGGCAGAAGAAACGTGACCGTGGCTTTTAGCAGGGAAGCGTCAACGCAGTAACGACCTGCGCCTTCTGACCGGTTCATGAGCAAGGCAGTGGCTTCAGGCCACCACCACTGTTTGGGCCAGAGAAATGAAGGAGCCTGAGGAGAAGACCTGAGGCTACCTGACACAGAAAACAAATGTTCAGCTCTCTGGTTGGCCGTCTGTTCCAGAAACATCTCTCGTGGTTAGATAGAGGCCAGTGGGCGCGTCACACCAACCTAAAGCAACACCTGCTGTAAAGACTGAACCGTCTGAACTCTCTGAGGTAAACACAGACCAAGAACTAACTGGTTGGACCGGTCTAATGTAAACAGTTTTCAGTCAACAGAGCCACACGTGCTCTCAGACCAGGAAATGACAGTTAGGTGCTGTAAACACACCTCACAGGAGTGTTTTCAGAGTGTTTCTAAGCCAACACTTCTTAAAAACACATTTCACGTGATGGTCCTGGTTCTGATACAGGGTTACAGTAAACCACACAGAACCGTCATCCAGCAGAGGAGGGGCAGCACAGAGTCAGAGGATGAAACGCTGCGTCGTGTCACTTTGAAGGACAGCACAACCCTAACCCCAACCCGACCCGGGAGCTGCTGCACAGCCTTCCTCTGGGTGTCTGATGTCTGAGGCCAAGGCCGGTTTCAGATCAGCCCCCTCCTAAACACCTGAATGTGACAAACCTCCCCATGGACCGGGACCCCCAGACCAGGCTCTGTGGGCTCTGTGCAGACTCACAGACCTCAGGGGGCCCGGACAGGGGGCCAGGACAGGGGGCCAGGACAGGGGGCGCTCTCTGTCTCTCTTTTTGTCATGTCCATAGTTTTAATGGTTACAGTATCTCCCCTTCAGGCCTCCACAGAGGGCCGGTCTGTCCTCTGGCTTTGTCCTAATTAGGTCTCTAACTGGTCCAGTTGTCTTTGTGAATGTGAAGAGGGTCCACGCTGTGCTGACAAAGCCGTGGGGCCCAGGCGCTAAGCCTAGCGACAGATGCTAACTGGGGTAAATCTCTGTGAAACAAAGCCATTAGACAGCATCTCTGCAGGGGAGGAGGGGGGTCACTGCTGAACCCTGGGATCAGCAGACTCTGGTCCCTGATCGGCCTGGATTCAGTTTCTTATCTTTATTTAAGTGGATCATTAAACCAATTCACGTTAACGCCGGCCAATCAAAACCCCCGGACATGAGATGACATCCTATGATGACGTGAAGTAATATTCCTGCTGATGTACGTGATAATTTCATCATGGCTGAAGCACCTTGATGGGATCATCCATTCATCCATTCATCCATTCATCCATTCATCCATTCATCCCTGCTGTTTCTATCATCACTGGCTCATTCTTTAGGTTTCATGATGAGGTCACAGCGTGGCTTTGGTCCCTGATGATACTGTATTATCATCTATCCAACGACGTTTCATTATGAAGTTTAGTGATAGTTTTATACCAACACAGTTTCCTATATTAATGTTTATCATCACTCATGTATCTGGTCAAGTATCACTATCTGACAGAAGTATCTCCTCACATCCTATCATGGATAATACTGTACCAGGGCTGTGTCATGATTAAATAACATGGCCTGAAAGCGTCTGCTAAACAAAACTGTATTAAACTGTAGAAACTGTAAAAACTGTAGAAACTGTAAAAACTGTAGAAACTGTAGAAACTGTAGAAACTGTACAAACTGTACAAACTGTGGAAACTGTGGAAACTGTAGAAACTGTAAAAACTGTAGAAACTGTAAAAACTGTAGAAACTGTAGAAACTGTAAAAACTGTAGAAACTGTAGAAACTGTAGAAACTGTAGAAACTGTAAAAACTGTAGAAACTGTAGAAACTGTAGAAACTGTAGAAACTGTAGAAACTGTAGAAACTGTAGAAACTGTAAAAACTGTAGAAACTGTAGAAACTGTAGAAACTGTAGAAACTGTAGAAACTATCAGACCTGCTCACGTCTCGTGGTCACCAAACACCAAACCACAGCATCACTTCTTACTTCCTGGATCAGTGCTGTGATATCTGGATAGTTTACTTTATGTCTACACACACACACACACACACACACACACACCCTGGTTGGATGAACCTGAGCGTGCTCTCCAGCGGCGCCCTGAGCAGAGGGGCGTGGCCTGGGTGAGGGGGATTTAACAGAGGCTCTGAGTTGGTAAAAGCAGGAGATAAGAATGTTTTAATCTGACTCTAAATCTCCAGGACAATACGCTGGCTCGACATGACCCTAAACCCCTCAGCGCTCATTTACACGCCCTCTTCTGGCGCTCTCAGCGCCTCATGAAGGACGGCTTTGTTGGAGGCGGAGACTAATCCGCCCAAACAGGTCACTTAGAGGATGGTTTGGTGACTTTTTGGGCCAAACTGGGAGAACAGTCAGGTTAAAGTGTGCTCTCCCTCCCTGAACAGCAGCAGAGTGTTAAAACGCCGCGATGCTTTCATTCTGGGTTCCTGTGGAGCTGGACCTGGTCTGGAGGAGCTGGTTTGGAGGAGCTGGTTTGGAGGAGCTGGTTTGGAGGAGCTGGTTTAGAGGAGCTGGTTTGGAGGAGCTGGTTTAGACCTGGTTTGGAGGAGCTGGTTTGGAGGAGCTGGTTTGGAGGAGCTGGTTTGGAGGAGCTGGTTTAGACCTGGTTTGGAGGAGCTGGTTTGGAGGAGCTGGTTTGGAGGAGCTGGTTTAGAGGAGCTGGTTTAGAGGAGCTGGTTTGGAGGAGCTGGTTTAGACCTGGTTTGGAGGAGCTGGTTTGGAGGAGCTGGTTTGGAGGAGCTGGTCTGGAGGAGCTGGTCTGGAGGACCTGGTCTGGAGGACCTGGTCTGGAGGAGCTGGTCTGGAGGAGCTGGTCTGAAGGAGCTGGTCTGGAGGACCTGGTCTGGAGGAGCTGGTCTGGAGGAGCTGGTCTGGAGGAGCTGGTCTGGAGGACCTGGTCTGGAGGAGCTGGTCTGGAGGAGCTGGTTTGGAGGAGCTGGTATGGAGGACCTGGTCTGGAGGACCTGGTCTGGAGGAGCTGGTTTAGACATGGTTTAGAGGAGCTGGTTTGGAGGAGCTGGTTTGGAGGAGCTGGTCTGGAGGAGCTGGTCTGGAGGACCTGGTCTTGAGGAGCTGGTTTAGACCTGGTCTGGAGGAGCTGGTCTGGAGGAGCTGGTCTGGAGGAGCTGGTTTGAAGGAGCTGGTTTGGAGGAGCTGGTCTGGAGGACCTGGTCTGGAGGAGCTGGTCTGGAGGACCTGGTCTGGAGGACCTGGTCTGGAGGACCTGGTCTGGAGGAGCTGACAGGGTGCTGGTTGCTCTGTGTTTGGAGTCAGGGCGGAGCTACAGCCTGTCTGTGGAGCTGAACGGCTCCAGAAGGAGAGTCTCTGATGAGTTCGAGGAAACGTTGGGGGTTGATCCGGTTTCTGAGGCACCACAAACGGACCGGTGTCCACTTTCAGAACGAGCCTGTTTGGTAAACTCATAAGACCCTGGGAGACCCTGTCCCAAACGTCCCTCACCTTGTCTCCACCCTGTGTTTTCACAAAGAGGTGGTGCAGAGCTGTACGGGCTGAGGGAGATTTACTGCACCCTGAGCTGGTCTGAAGTGATCGGACTGGACTCTGCAGAGCTTCACCAGCTCCACCTGCTTCACCAGCTCCACCTGCTCCACCTGTTTCACCTGCTTCACCAGCTCCACCTGCTTCACCAGCTTCACCAGCTTCACCAGCTCCACCTGCTTCAGCAGCTCCACCTGCTTCACCAGCTTCACCAGCTCCACCTGCTTCACCAGCTTCACCAGCTTCACCAGCTTCACCTGCTTCACCAGCTTCACCTGCTTCACCTGCTTCACCAGCTTCACCTGCTTCACCTGCTTCACCAGCTTCACCTGCTTCACTAGCTTCACCTGCTTCACCAGCTTCACCAGCTCCACCTGCTTCACCAGCTTCACCAGCTTCACCTGCTTCACCTGCTTCACCAGCTTCACCTGCTTCACCTGCTTCACCAGCTTCACCTGCTTCACTAGCTTCACCAGCTTCACCAGCTCCACCTGCTTCACCAGCTTCACCAGCTTCACCTGCTTCACCAGCTCCACCTGCTTCACCTGCTTCACCTGCTTCACCAGGTTCACCTGCTTCACCTGCTTCACCAGGTTCACCTGCTTCACCAGCTTCACCAGGTTCACCTGCTTCACCTGCTTCACCAGGTTCACCTGCTTCACCAGCTTCACCTGCTTCACCTGCTTCACCAGCTTCACCTGCTTCACCTGGTTCACCAGGTTCACCTGCTTCACCTGCTTCACCTGCTTCACCAGGTTCACCTGCTTCACCTGCTTCACCTGCTTTACCTGCTTCACCAGCTTCACCAGCTCCACCTGCTTCACCAGCTTCACCTGCTCCACCTGCTTCACCTGCTTCACCACACACAAACTATTCAGGGGAATTTCGAAGGAGCACACCTGCAGAGCTGGACACGCTGACGGTGTGTGGTGGAGTTTGGCGGCTTTGCTTTGGCAGAAGATAAAACCACAACAACGATGTAACAGTGTCAGCGTGATCCTTGGACCTGTTTTTAAAGTTCCAAAGAACTTTGTAAAAAGTTTTCCTGACCTGGACGCCAGGCTCTGCTGTCCTGTTAGGAAGGATAAACTCAGCAGATACACCACCGTGCAGAACGAAAACTCACTGTGTTCTCTCTCAGAGGAGTTTCTCCGGCCCTAAAAGCCTGGTTTATGTTTCTGTGTCTGTAGACGGGAAGCGCTCAGTCCGCTGTTTCTGCTCCACGCTGTTTGGGTTTTTAGAAACGGCTTGGATCAGCTTCAGACGGCTCTGTCTCCTTTAAGAGTCAACAAACCCATCTACAGTGAAATAAAGCTAACAGGCTAACAGGCTAACAGGCTAACAGGCTAACAGGCTAACAGGCTAGCTGCAGAGCTACACGGCTGTCTGTCTCCTGTCTTGGACTCATTTTCCCTGAGCAGCCTTTGTGGTCGTCTTACTGCCCTCTGCTGGTGTCTCGGAGTGATGCTGAGAAACTGGTCCATGCTTTCGTTTCTTCTAGGCTGGACTACTGTAACTCTCTTTGATCCGGCTGTCCTAATAAGTCTATTAGGACTCTTCAGCTGGTTCAGAATGCTGCCGCTCGGGTACTGACTTGGACTGGGAGGAGAGAGCACATCTCTCCAGTGTTAGCGTCTCTACACTGGTTACCTATAAAATCTAGGATAGAGTTTAAAATTCTTCTTTTGACTTACAAAGCGCTTAATGGCATCGGGCCATCGTATCTTAAAGACTTAATTGTTCCGTATAATCCGTCTAGGTCTTTGCGTTCTCAACATGCAGGTCTGCTCGTTGTATCTAGGGTCTCTAAAAGTAGTCTGGGAGGTCGAGCCTTTAGTTATCAGGCTCCTCTTCTTTGGAATAACTTACCGGTTGAGGTCCGGGGAGCAGACACGGTCTCAACCTTTAAGAGTAGACTCTCTCTCCTCTATCTGTCTCTCTCTAACCCCATCAGTCTCCTCAGATGTCTGTCTCACATGAGTCTGGTTCTGTCCGAGGTTTCTGCCTGTTAAAGGGAAGTTGTTCCTCTCCATTGTAACTTGCTAAATGCTGCAGAGCTCTGTCCTCATGGTGGATTAAGACCAGATCAGACTCCTGATCTGGTCTTCATGTTGGTTTCTGATAATAACATTTTATTAACATTAAGGGTCTAGACCTGTAAAGATTTATTGACTGATTGATTGATTGATTGATTGATTGACTGACTGATTGATTGACTGATTGATTGATTGATTGATTGATTGACTGACTGATTGATTGATTGATTGATTTATTGATTGATTGATTGATTGATTGATTGAATGATTGATTGATTGATTGATTGATGATTGATTGTCCTCACTCCCTGCGTGTCCCACATTGATCAAAAGGTGAAAATGAGTCTCCTTGAACAGACTCCAGGTGGTCTTACCTGTCCATAGTCCGTGGCGAAGACGATGACTCCACCAGAGCAGGAGGACACGGTGCTGGGGAGGTACTGCTCCTCCTCCCGCAGCCACACACGGTCACCCTGAAGGAGAGAGGAAGAGGAAGAGGAGGTTAAAGTCACCCAGAGTGAAGCGTCACTGACCTCCAGCTCGTCTGCGTATCGTAGCATCGTTGGCGTATGAACGAAGTCTCCCTGAGTTCGCTGCTCCAGCAGCTTTCTGACCAGCAGGAGCAGAGGGAGCAGAGGGAGCAGAGGGAGCAGAGGGGAGCAGAGGGAGCAGAGGGGAGCAGAGGGGAGCAGAGGGAGCAGAGAGGAGCAGAGAGGAGCAGAGAGGAGCAGAGGGAGCAGAGAGGAGCAGAGGGAGCAGAGAGGAGCAGAGGGGAGCAGTGGGGAGCAGAGAGGAGCAGAGGGGAGCAGAGGGAGCAGAGGGGAGCAGTGGGGAGCAGAGAGGAGCAGAGGGAGCAGTGAGGAGCAGAGGGAGCAGAGGGGAGCAGAGAGGAGCAGAGAGGGAGCAGAGAGGAGCAGAGGGAGCAGAGGGGAGCAGAGGGAGCAGAGGGGAGCAGTGGGGAGCAGGGTGGAGCAGAGGGGAGCAGAGAGGAGCAGAGAGGAGCAGAGAGGAGCAGAGGGAGCAGAGAGGAGCAGAGGGAGCAGTGGGGAGCAGAGGGAGCAGAGGGGAGCAGTGGGGAGCAGAGAGGAGCAGAGGGGAGCAGAGAGGAGCAGAGGGGAGCAGAGGGGAGCAGAGTCTGGTTTCAGGACCCTGACCCGGCCTCCCAGGAGTCCGTAAAGCTGCAGGTTTATTGGTTTTTCAGTGACCCAGAGGAGCAGGAAACAGGGATCTACCTGCTGACCCCGAGTTTCCTCCCTCTGATGGTTTCCTCCAGCTGACAGATGGAGCTTCCCGCTCTGCTGAGAGTGAGAGGGAGTCAGGACTCAGGACCAGGTCTGGGTCTGGGTCTGGGTCTGGGTCTGGGTCTGGGTCTGGCTGTGACACCAACACAGCAAATCCACGTGAACACAGAGACTTCAGCAGCGCGAGTCGTGGCGTTTCTGAAGGTTTGTGCCAGCGTTAACCAGGGGACAGTGGACAGACATCGTTTCTGACTGGGATCAGAGCATTAGCCTTTACATGCTAATGCTAATGCTAATGCTAATGCTAATGCTAATGAGAAAAACAAACGCTGCACTTTTTGAGGGAAGCCCCTCCCCCTCTCTGAACCAGACACACAAACGACCTCTGACCCAGAGCCCTCGCTTTGACAGTGTCGTCGTGGAGCGGGACACACACACACACACACACACACACACACACACACACACACACACAGTCAGACAGGGTAAAGCTCAGGTCTGCAGAGTCAGCAGTGGATCAGTGGATCAGTGGATCAGTGGATCGGGGGGAGCGTGTGTCGTCCCGTCTGTCCGCTCTGAAGAGCAAAGCAGACACTCAGAGGATCCTGGGAGAGATAAATCTGACGCTCAGAGGAAACTCATCCAGACTCGTCTTTGATCACAGCGACCCACAGAGGAAACACTCTGCTGTGATGATGTGAAAAACCAGATCCAGATCCAGATCCAGATCCAGATCCAGCCAGCAGAGGCCGTCCAAACGTGTGGACGTGTTTTTAGAGTAAAACAGTCAGAAAGTAAGTGACTGACTGTTTCACTGCTCTGACGCCATGAGCTCGCTCCTCCACTTTAACGCCATGATGTCACAGCGCTGCTGGACAAAAGTTTGTGGAGAGCTCTTGTTCAAACAGTCCAGTGTTTGATGACGTAGATCGTTTCGTTTTGAAGCGAATGAGGCTGAAAAGTCTTGATAAACGTGGCGCTCCGACCAATCGCTCGCATCGATCATGTCTGAAGAGTTAAACTGAGGATGGGTGGAGCCTACCTGGCCACCAGGTGAGCTGATACTTCCTGCTTCTTTTGGCTCATGTAAACTGAAAGTTAAATAATAATTGTTTTTCTGGTCATCACTTCTTGGTGTTTTCACAGTTTGTCATCTACAGGAAACAAATAAAGTTTTATTCAGAGGTTCATTCATGAACAGACGCACAGAAACCTCCAGGACGGCTCGGACACAGCCGCCGCCGTTTGGCTCTGTGAGGCCGCACAGGAAGCAGACAAAGGAGGACGTTGTGACGCGCACAGAGAGGAGGCGTGGCATGTGATCAAGGCCCACATGTGGCGCCAGTCAGACCTCTGAGGGGTCAAACCTGAGTGGACTATCTCAGTCAGAGTCCCAGGCGGACTTTAACAAACAGGTCTGACCATTAAAGGGAAAGTCCGGCATTTTTCCCACGTATTTCACCATCAAGACGTCTGGAAGTAAAGTCCTCAGCTCCTGTTCTGGCTCCAAGCGGGCACTTTGGCACACGCAGGACTTCAGAGTCCTGGTTAGACAGACTCTGGTTTTTCCTGTCGTCCTCTTGGACTCTTCAAAGAGAGCAGCCTGCCTTCACTTCGCTCCTTCTGTGATCCTTTCTTTGAAACTTAGCGGCTAAAACCCAAAACTCCACTGACCAACGTAATCCAGCTGCTCATAAACCTCCATCCCTCAGACTGACGCTAAAGACAAAGACCCCATCCTGAATCCTGACCCCTCAAAGACTCTTTACACCAAGGAAAGTCTGCTTCGTTGGTTCTGGGAGAGAAATTTATTCATCAAACGTGGAGTCTGCAGGTTTTTTCTCCTCTTGGCTGACTCTGACGCTGCAGCCTCCTGAGGTTGACTTTAAGTTTGTGTCGTCTCCAAGCGTCTGAGTCTTTCCCATCAGCCTCTGGTCGTCGCGTCAGCCACACGCCCTGGGCTGTCCAGAGAGGAACCAGCTCCTGGCCTTGACCCTGATCCTCCAAGCCAGACCCAGAATCACCAGCAGACCCCTCACTGAGGGACCCCTCACTGATCTCCAGGAGAGGAACCGGGGCAGCGACCCTGCCCTGCGTGTTTTCCCTCCCTGACCTCGACATGTGTGGCTGCTCCCCCAGCGGGACGTGGGAGGAGGGCGAGGGAGGAGGGCGGGGGTCCGGCAGGATGAGGATCTGTGCTGCTCAGAGTGTTCGTACGCCACCAGGGTGGGGAATGAGCAGCTGTCTCTGAGGGAGATTCCACTTCCTCTCTGCTAACAAACGCCGTCCTGTGCTCCACCACAGCCAGCCTCTCTGTGGAAGACAACGCTGGACTGTGACTGCCACAGCGCAAAGGATTTATGAGCTGCTGCTCCCAAACAACTGCTGCTGTTTGCTGCCTCTGCCTCTGCTGCAGCACTCGGCTGCAGACACTCGGCATCAGACGCTCCGCATCAGACGCTCTACATAGGGACGCTCTGCATCAGACGCTCTGCATCAGACGCTCTGCATCAGACGCTCTACATCAGACACTCTGCATCAGACGCTCTGCATCAGACGCTCTACATCAGACACTCTGCATCAGACGCTCTACATACGACACTCTGCATCAGACGCTCTGCATCAGACGCTCTACATCAGACGCTCTGCATCAGACGCTCTACATCAGACGCTCTGCATCAGACGCTCTGCATCAGACACTCTGCATCAGACGCTCTGCATCAGACGCTCTGCATCAGACACTCTGCATCAGACGCTCTGCATCAGACGCTCTGCATGAGACGCTCTGCATCAGACGCTCTGCATCAGACGCTCTACATCAGACGCTCTGCATCAGACACTCTGCATCAGACGCTCTGCATCAAACGCTCTGCATCAGACACTCTGCATCAGATGCTCTTCATCAGATGCTCTTCATCAGACGCTCTGCATCAGACACTCTGCATC
>NW_027437193.1:0-95000 GCF_033239565.1 Halichoeres trimaculatus | reverse complement strand
CAAATGACGCTGCAAAAATCTGAGTGTTTCTAGAGGAGAAGTCACGAAACACCGACACGGCTTTGAACACCAACAACCCCGGGGTTAAACTCAGCCTGTGGCCCCAGAGCAGCTGAACATGTCGTCCAAAGGGACCCGAGCACTGAAGCTGGGCCGTCTGCTCTAATGATGCTGAAAGGTCCAGAAAGGTCCAGACTCTCACTGTAAAAGTCTCTACACCTGCAGCTTCAAACAGACATGACTGAACAGCCTTAAACCCACAGTGAGGGTACCCCAAACCGTCTCAAAGCCAGCTCCAGGATGCCTTTCACAGCAGGCTTTGAAAGGAGGCATCGTCCCATGGTTCCCTGATCCGTCTCTACGGGCAGCTGGGGTTTAACCTTCACCACTTCAAGACCAGACAAAACAGGCAGGCTGATTATCCTGTCAAACATTTCACGAAAAGGCCTCAGAAGAATGAACAACGTGTATGGGTACCTCTAAACAACATGGGCAGTGTGAAACTAGCTGTGGGGTGTGTTTTTTAAAATCCACCAGAGGAAAACCTTAGACAAAGCAAAAGTCTCCTTCAAACTCTCAGTTATATTACAGACAATCAGGAAACAGCATCTAAGAGGTACCTCCAAACAAACAGCGGGGTATCCCTACAAAGAACTGCACAGGGTACCTGTGAGCTCGAAGGTGGCTGTAAAAAGTGAAACAGGTTTTGATCAAACTGAAAGGAGCATCTAACGGTACCTGAACCAGGGTCAGGGTACCCAGAGACAGGAAACCTGGGTACCAAAGCAGCTGGATGTTTAAAATGAAGTGAACCCAGAATCTTCCTACAGCTGTTACCTGAAGCAGGTATCCATCCAGGGTACCTGAAACTAGCTGCTACTGCTGAACCTGGATCATACCTGAACAAGGGGTTCACTGAAACAGGAGCTGAAGGCGTCAGGTGTGTAGCTGCTAACGGGTACCTAGACACAGATACTAAGTGATGTAAACAGACAGATGTGATGGTGTGTGAGGGTTTGGTGAGAACTGGATGACTGAAATGTAAAGTCAGTGACAGTCTTCAGCCTGGCAGATAATCTCTTTGATACGAAGAATAAAAACGTGTCACTGTGCCTTTAAATGGGCGAACACGGACTCGCCCAGTGTAACACCTGGTGTGTTTAAATTATTCACTAAATGATCGTCAGGAGGGGTCAAAGGTCACATCACTCAGCACACCGTGGGCGGGAGCAGAGCGTGGACTGGAGGATTCACAGGAAGCAGCTGCTCAGCCCAGGGTCCTGTGATCCGGTCACCAGGAGCGAGCGGCGACACCGAGACGTCCCCCAGGTGATACAAGTCACCCTGGATCCACAGCGAGCGGCGACACCGAGACGTCCCCCAGGTGATACAAGTCACCCTGGATCCACAGCGAGCGGTTAAACCCGTCAGACACGTCTTTCCCACGCTATCACCGTCCTCTGAGTTCAGATGATCCTCAGCTGCTCCTGGATAATTAAAAGGCATGTCGGCCTGGATCTGCAGAGCAGCTGGAGGGTGGATCCACCAGAGTCTGCAGCTGACTCAGGAACTCTTTTTGTTTGGACCAGATTCAAACTGCCGGAGCAAACACAGCAGCACCCTGCTCCACGAGATGACAGAGAGAGAGAGCGGGAGGAGGACTGGGAACACCAAGCTGTGGTAACGACAAACGCCCCGCGCCACGGGGGATCTGCCAACCTGTCAGGTTTCCAGGTCCAACCAGGTCCAACCAGGTCCAACCAGGTCAAACAAGGTCAAACAAGGTCCAACAAGGACCAACAAGGACCAACCAGGTCCAACCAGGCCCAACCAGGTCCAACCAGGCCCAACCAGGCCCAACCAGGTCCAACCAGGCCCAACCAGGCCCAACCAGGCCCAACCAGGCCCAACCAGGTCCAACCAGGCCCAACCAGGCCCAACCAGGTCCAACCAGGTCCCACAGGTCCCACCAGGTCTGATTTGACCTGTGCTGGTCTCAGCTGGTATCCTCCTCTTTAAATCCAGTCGCTCCGTCATGCTCCAGCTCGCCCCCGGCCTGGTGTGTGTCTGAACATGTCGGCGTCTCTGATGAATCTGGGGGATTTGCTGGGACACCTGGCTGACTCAGCAGGGCGCGGCAGGCTGCCCCGTCACGCCGCGCTGCAGAGTCTGAGCTGTGACAGAGATCCCTGAGGACACGTGAGTCTGAGCAGGGGAGAGCTTTTCTTTCTTTGGTGGATCCTGAGACTCTGACGCGGGTCAGATCTCCTCTAAGTTCATTTCTTGTCCTGACTCAGACCAGGATCACACGGTTTGGAGCCCAGAACGCACAGAGAGCAGCTACAGATCAACAAATATCACTGAAGCAGTTTACAGGACGGCGTGGGGTTGACCACGATGGAGAAAGGAGTTTTTATAAAAATACACATTTTAAACCTGAGTGGGCTGAAATCTCTTTGACGTCTTCATTCACCGAAACATCCTCACAGATCAACAGCAGGAGCTCCCAACACCTATGTCTGTCTATGTCTGTGGCTGTTTGTGTTTCCCTGAGTGGACACGGCGTGCACACGGCGTGGACACGGCGTGGACACGGCGTGCACATGGCCTGGACACGGCGTGCACACGGCGTGGACACGGCGTGGACACGGTGTGCATACGGCGTGGACACGGCGTGGACACGGCGTGGACACGGTGTGAAAACACAAGCAGACATTTCATCAACAAACCAACTTCAAACATTGCTGTCAGCCTTAATGAACGCTCGACGACAGCCCTCAGCTGTTTCTCTGTTAGCTGAAGCGCTCTGAGCGTTGGTGCTTTTCACAGACTGAGTCCCTGAGTGAGTTCCTCCAATCACAGACTGCAGAGTTTCCAGCTCCACCTTCTGAGGTCAGATCGGTTTGGTCTGGTCCCCAAAACAGAAGGGAACCAGAAAGTGGGACGGTACGGGTCGGTGATTTGGGACCTGTCCTGGTTTAGGTCAGAGAATACGCCACAGAATGATGAACTGAACTGAACTGGACTGAACTGAACTGAACTGGACTGGACTGAACTGGACTGAACTGGACTGAACTGGACTGAACTGAACTGGACTGAACTGGACTGAACTGGACTGAACTGGACTGGACTGAACTGAACTGAACTGGACTGAACTGGACTGAACTGGACTGAACTGGACTGAACTGAACTGGACTGGACTGAACTGGACTGAACTGAACTGGACTGAACTGAACCGGACTGGACTGAGCCTGTTGTTGAACTGATCCGTTGGTGGGAGCAGGGTTTTAGAGACCAGGTCCTGAATGCAGGGGGATCAGTCCCTGGGTCTCATGGAGGATTGGACGAGCTCATCATGAATCACTGCGTACGCTGATGACACTCTGGTTTGATAATGAGACCATTGTTCCGGTTCAGCCTCTCATTCAGGCCTCAGAGCAGGAACAAAGAGCAGGAACAAAGAGCAGGAACAAAGAGCAGGACTAAGCTGGAACAAGAGTTTGAGATGTGATCGCTCCAGTTTCTGCTTAGCTTAGCATCACATCACCAGGAAACCTTCATCTTTTAATGTTTAATCAGGACTGACGAACGTTCAGGTGTAGCTTCAGGTTACTGTGTGTACGCCGTCTTATTATTCACACTCTGGTGCCGGCACCTGGCCCTGCTACTGACGACGGCTCAGGAAGGACACACGAGACGACAAAGGGCAGAGGAAAACAGTTCAAGCCCAGCTCCAACATAAACAGACTCATCCTGCCATGAAAGGCAGACGCTGCAGAGAGAAACTCTTTGAATCAAAACTCTTTGAATCAAAACTCTTTGAAGGGCAGAAACTCTTCCTGTCAGGACTCGTGTCTTTGTGGACCCCCTTCCTGCCTTTCAGATCGTGTGTTTTCATCCAGAGAGCGCTCGATCTGCACCAGGCTCAAACACCAGTCGAGGGGGAAAGACGGGACTGACTTCTCTGAAACCCACCTGATGAGCTGAGTGTGTGGGATCAGCTGCACAAACGCAGTCGCTCACGCTGCCGGGCAGAAAGTGAAAAATGAAAACGCGTCTGGTTTGTGCTTTTTAAGCTCTTTCTGGCTCCAACAACAAAGCCACGGTGGATCCCACAAGCGCAGGCTGTAATCTCACTCGTGCTTGCTGGGCAGCTTCCTTGTTTTCTCCTCACTGAGGCAAACATGCAGCATCCACAGAAAACGCCAGCGGGGTTTGTTTGCTATTTTTGGTCAGGGACTTTTTGTTTGGGGGGGGGGGCAGCGGTTCAAACTTGGAGCTTTTTCTCTCTGACTGTTTGTCCCGTCACAAACTCTCACAGATGATCCACTTCTCCTTTACACTCTCCAGATTTAAAACTACACACCAGTCAAATAAATATCCTGTTACTGACTCATTCCTCTCCACACTGAGGCGTCTGCAGCGTCTGATGCAAACAAATCAAAGTCCAACGGGGAGAAGAAGAAAAAGAAGAAGAAGAAAGAGAAGAAGAAGAAGAAGAAGAAGAAGAAGAAGAAGAAGAAGAAGAAGAAGAAGAAGAAGAAGAAGAAGAAGAAGAAGAAGAAGGAGAAGAAGAAGAAGACGAACATGGAGCTGGGATCAATGATAAACTGACTCTGAACTAAGTGGGCTCAGACCGGTTTGGACCACTAAAGAGCACTTAGACTGAGAGGAATGACCACACTCCCTCCACCAGAGCCCACCTGACCTACTTTCTTCCCCTGCAAGTGTGTGTGTGTGTGTGTGTGTGTGTGTGTGTGTGTGTGTGTGTGTGTGTGTGTGTGTGTGACTGTGTGTGTGTGTGTGTGTGTGTGACTGTGTGTGTGTGTGTGTGTGTGTTCAGTCATTGTTTGTATAAAGGAGAGTGAGAGTAAGACTGGTAGAAATGTGAGTGCTGTACAGTAACGTGTTTTCCAGGACACATACATGGAGAGTAATGAGCGTGCTGGCAGCTAAGGCCCGAGCCGCCATGTGTCGCCCAGCTGTGCTCGCCTGGCTCGGCGCGGTGTTGGCTTTGCAGACTTGTAGTTTAGGAAACAGGCTGAACATAAATACTGTCTTCCTCTTTCTTTCTTTCTTTCTGCGTTTCTTCCTGGACAAACAACAGACGCTTCGCTGGACGGAGAAGAGACAGATTTACCCCAAAACACAGAGCTGCTGCAGAGTCAGAGGACACCGAGACCTGACTTATCAGAGCTGGAGATCAGAGTTACATCCTACAGCCACATTCAGACTGTTACAGCCGAATTCAGACTGTTACAGCCGCAATCAGACTGTAACAGCTGCATTCAGACTGTAACTGCCGCATTCAGACTGTTACTGCCGCATTCAGTCTGTTACAGTCTGAATGGGACTGTAACAGTCCCATTCAGACTGTTACAGTCCCATTCAGACTGTTACTGCCACATTCAGACTGTTACAGCCAAATTCAGACTGTTACAGCCGCATTCAGACTGTTACAGCCGAAATTAGACTATTACAGCCACATTCAGACTGTTACAGCCCCATTCAGACTGTTACAGCCGAAATTAGACTATTACAGCCACATTCAGACTGTTACAGCCACATTCAGACTGTTACAGCCGAAATTAGACTATTACAGCCACATTCAGACTGTTACAGCCACATTCAGACTGTTACAGCCGCAATCAGACTGTTACAGCCAAATTCAGACTGTTACTGCCGCATTCAGACTGTTACAGTCCCATTCAGACTGTTACAGTCCCATTCAGACTGTTACAGCCGCAATTAGACTGTTACAGCCGCAATTAGACTGTAACAGTCACATTCAGACTGTTACAGCCGCAATCAGACTGATACAGTCACATTCAGACTGTTACAGCCGCAATTAGACTGTTACAGTCACATTCAGACTGTTACAGCCGCAATCAGACTGTTACAGTCACATTCAGACTGTTACAGTCCCATTCAGACTGTTAGAGCCGCATTCAGACTGTTACTGCCGCATTCAGACTGTTACAGCCGCAATTAGACTGTAACAGTCACATTCAGACTGTTACAGCCGCAATCAGACTGATACAGTCACATTCAGACTGTTACAGCCGCAATTAGACTGTTACAGTCACATTCAGACTGTTACAGCCGCAATCAGACTGTTACAGTCACATTCAGACTGTTACAGTCCCATTCAGACTGTTAGAGCCGCATTCAGACTGTTACTGCCGCATTCAGACTGTTACTGCCGCATTCAGACTGTTACTGCCGCATTCAGACTCTAACAGCCACATTCAGACTGTTACAGTCACATTCAGACTGTTACAGTCCCATTCAGACTGTTACAGTCCCATTCAGACTGTTACAGTCCCATTCAGACTGTTACAGTCCCACTCAGACTGTTACTGCCGCATTCAGACTGTTACAGCCGCATTCAGACTGTTACAGTCGCATTCAAAGAAAACCCAAAGGGAGCCTGAATAGAGCCCACGGAGCTTAAAACAGAGCTCAAAAGAACCCAAAGAGAGCTCAAAGTTTCACAGAATGAAAAACTGTTTTCTTCCGTTGGTGATTCTCGTCTTTGTTCCTGTTTTAGAGAATTCAGGGCAACGTTTCATAACGTTTAATCAAAATGAAATTGTCCTCTTATCCTCTGCAGCCCATGTTGACCCACATTTCCTCTTTTCACCACCAGTTTTTGAATTCTGTCTGAGACGGATCAGGTTCAGGAAACCAGCCCTGATCTTTAGGTGTGGGAGCTCTTGGAAGTGGTCTGACTCTCCAAACCGTAGAGATAACCTCGACTCTGTCTCCGTCAGCTCGCTCAGTCCACTGTGAGACAAACTCCATCCTGGGACCGCCTCAGACCTCAGAGCTTTCCCTCATGTTTTAAAGCTCTTTTGGAAAAGTGTCAAGTCCCTGAAGTCCCAGGACCGTCTCACGGCTCTGCTGGCCTGGCTGCTGAGGATCTGGGTTAAGTGGTGAGGCCATGTTTGGACTGAACAGGGTCTGTCTCATAGGCTGGACCCTAAAGAGTGCTTCAGACTCTCTATTCCTCTCTTTAATGTGGCTGCGTCCTCTGGGAGGACTCTTCAAAGAAGAGGTGGGATGATATCAGCTCCTCACAGAGTCCAGAGTCTGACGGGAGCTAAACAACCGGGACATGACCTCCAGGGACAGACTAAACACTTGGCTTCATGAAAGTCGCACATTTACTTTCAGCGTGTGATGGAAGCAAACTTCGGCTGAGAAATCATCCCACACTGACTCAAAGCTGAGCCCGACAAACAGATAATTCATCCATCCAAGGTGAAGGAAAGGAAACAAGGAGTTAAGGAAAAGGAAGGAAGTAAAGAAGCTGAATGACGATGAAATCAGAGTTTAACAACGGCCACGAACATCAGAGCGACGCTCTGGATCCAGAAACTAAAAAGTTCTTGAAACGTCTCTGATTGGACGACGGATGATCAGAGACACTCCTCATCGAGACGACTCGAACTATCTTTGCTAGAAGGCCTGAGCTGTCGTGTTACTGCCCCCTACTGTTCAGGTAGGGTAGTGCAATCACTCTGTTTTCTTTCTTCATAGGTCAGGTGATTACCTGTCTGGTTTATGAGGGGTATAAGATTTTAAAAGCGTTAGTTCATGTTGTTGTCGTTAGCAGCGCTGGCTCTCTCCACTAAACGTCCATGCCCCCCCCCCCCCCCCCCCCCCCCCGGTTTGAAGCACGGCGTTGAACCTGCGTCTCCGTGGCGCCGTGGCTGATGAACCGGTGGCGTCTGCAGAGCAGAGTTGCTGTAGCTGCCGTGTGGCTCCGAGCTGCTGACAACGATCGATCATCTCATTAAATCTGACGACGAGGAGACTTTTCATTCTGCTAACAGCTGCAGGAGAAACAGCCTGCTGTACCCAGGGTGCTCTGAGCGGCCTGAGGAGGCCTGAGGAGGAGGCCTGAGGAGGAGGAGGAGGCCTGAGGAGGAGGCATACTGAGGAGGAGGAGGAGGCCTGAGGAGGAGGCATACTGAGGAGGAGGAGGCCTGAGGAGGAGGAGGCATGAGGAGGAGGCCTGAGGAGGAGGCATACTGAGGAGGAGGAGGCCTGAGGAGGAGGCATACTGAGGAGGAGGCATACTGAGGAGGAGGAGGCCTGAGGAGGAGGCATACTGAGGAGGAGGCATACTGAGGAGGAGGAGGCCTGAGGAGGAGGCGTCCTGAGGAGGAGGAGGCCTGAGGAGGAGGAGGCGTCCTCCTCGCTGACAGAAACAGGATGGCATGAGAAGGAGCTAATGGCTGGAAATGGATGTTTGGCCTGGGCTCCTGTTGTGTTTGTGTGTTTGTGTGTGTGTGTGTGTGTGTGTGTGTGTGTGTGTGTGTGTGTGTGTGTGTGTGTGTGTGTGTGTGTGTGTGTGTGTGTTTGTGTGTGTGTGTGTGTGTGTGTGTGTGTGTGTGTGTGTGTGTGTGTGTGTGTGTGTGTGTGTGTTGACGGGGATTTCCAGGAAGCTGCAGTCAACACAGAGTCCAGGATCAGATAACCCACCTCCCTCCTCCCTCCTCCCTCCTCCCTCCTCGCTCCTCGCTCCTCCCTCCTCGCTCCTCCCTCCTCCCACCTCCCTCCTCCCTCCTCCCTCCTCGCTCCTCGCTCCTCCCTCCTCGCTCCTCCCTCCTCCCTCCTCCCTCCTCGCTCCTCGCTCCTCCCTCCTCGCTCCTCCCTCCTCCCTCCTGGCTCCCAGATCTGATCAGGACTGAGGAGTCTTAGCTCCCAGTGCAGACCCAGCTGCTCCTTACAGCCCGTAACGTGCTCACAGAGTCTGAGGAAGACCTGAGGCTGGACGCCACACTTCACGTGTGAGTCCTGATCCTGTTCCTGCTGGTTCCTGCAGCCAGATCTAGACTCTGGGAACTTTATGAGCCTGGATCAGAGACAAGCTGCAGCGCTCTGACACACGCCTCCAGCCTTCAGACATGTTGGTCCTGACAGGTGCTCTGCTCCTGAAACCTTCAGGGAGAGAAGCCAACTGTCTAACTCTGACTCCACGGGACTGTTGTCCTGTATAAAACGAGGCAGAGCGTGACGCCAGCTAACCGTTTACACGGCAACGGAAAAATCCCACTCTGGCCGTTTTCAAAAGTCTGCGTTTGAGGTCGGCTGAAACGCTGTTTCCGTGTAAACATGAGGCTGAAACTTATGTGTTTCACCCTGAAACCATCGTCGTGTAATCGGCCCCTTAATTGACCGTTTCATCAGCGGGGAGCCCCGGCCCAGCAGGACGCCCAGGGATTAGTGTCAGGACAGCGTTTCAGATTTACAGCTGAGAAACCAGCTCTGGAGTCGCCACGCGAAGGCTCCGACCCGCTCCAGAAACAAACCCAGAGTCTGAGCCGGGGCCACGCAGGCCGGACAGGTCCCAGACAGGAAGAGTGACAGGTTTAAACATCCAGTTAATGAGCTCTGACATCACGCTAAGGTCACAGGGGGGAGGGGTCAGAGCTGCATCAGCACATAAAACACAGGTAGAGGAAACACAGGTAGAGAACCACAGGTAGAGAAAAACAGGTAGAGAAAACACAGGTAGAGAAACACAGGTAGAGAAACACAGGTAGAGAAAACACAGGTAGAGAAACACAGGTGGAGAAACACAGGTAGAGTAACACAGGTAGAGAAACACAGGTAGAGAAACACAGGTAGAGGAAACAGGTAGAGAAACACAGGTAGAGAAACACAGGTAGAGAAACAAAGGTAGAAAAAACACAGCTAGAGGATACACAGGAAGAGAAGGCACAGGTAGAGAAACACAGGTAGAGAAACACAGGTAGATAAAACACAGGTAAAGAAAACACAGGTAAAGAAAACACAGGTAGAGAAACACAGGTAGAGAAACAGGCAGAGAAACAAAGGTAGAGAACCACAGGTAGAGAGACACAGGTAGAGAAAACACAGGTAGAGAAACACAGGTAGAGAAACACAGGTAGAGAAAACACAGGTAGAGAAACACAGGTAGAGAAAACACAGGTAGAGAAAACACAGGTAGAGAAACACAGGTAGAGAAACACAGGTAGAGAAACACAGGTAGAGAAAAATCAGGTAGAGAAACAGGTAGCAAAACACAGGTAAAACTTTATACCACCAGCTCCAAAGAGCTGAGATGCCGAGATTCTGAGACGCTGAGACGCTGAGACGTTGAGACCATGAGATTCTGAGAAGCTGAGACGCTGAGATGCTGAGACGCTGAGATGCTGAGACATTGAGACCATGAGATTTTGAGACGATAAAAGAACCTGAGAATAATGAAAAGTCATCGACCAACTGATGAACGTGAACGATGTCGGCTCGTTTTAGATTTGACACCAGCAACATGTTTTAAAAACATGTTGACAGAGACGTTAATGGTTGTTTCACTTCAAAGTGTCCAACATTTCCAAAACAAATGTCTTGGTCTGGTTTCCTGTCTGCATGGTGAGTTTGAAACCAAACAGTTTTTGATGCAGTCAGGAAAAAGTGAGTGTGGATGGTGAAGTCCCACAGAGGAAAGTAAAGAAATGAAATATGTTACTTCATGAGCTCAAAGCTGTAAAGTCTCTAAAGTTTAGCCGTTATGTCATAAACATTTCGTCATGTTGCTGAAAAAGCTCTGAGCTGAGGATAAAATCATGATGTTACAAAGATTTTGTCCTGATGCCACATGAACATGTTTGACGTTGGGAGAATTCAGTGTCTGTGCGTTGGGAGGAAGTTGCGCTGTGACGAACAGTCACGTCTGTTTTTATGTGATGCTGACAGAGGCTGGAAGACCTCATCCATCCAGTCCTGGTTCTGGTCCCTGTCCCTTTTTTTGGTCCTTTCACGAGTCACTAGTTCAGAGTATTTCCTGACTCTTCCTAAAGCTGTCGTTGGCGTGAAGGTTAAACTGAGCGTTTCTTTGTTTTAGGTTTTGCTGTCAGCTCCTCTCGCTGCAGGGCCCAGAGTCAGAAACAGGAGGTGGAGTTTTATGAAAGTTTTTCTTTCCTCAGACGTCGTTATTTGGGTTAGACAGCGGCAGAAAAGCGGCTCTGGAATTCTCCAGGCTCTGATTGGTGGCTTGCCAAGATGACCTGGAGTAGCTTCTGAGCTCACAGAGCTGCAGACTCAGCAGGACGCAGCAGCGAGTTTAACACAGTTGTTCTGCAGAACGAGGCGAGCGTTCAGAGACAAATCTGCAAACTGTTTGAATTCCTCTGAGCTCCTCCTGCTCCACGGGGTCGGGTTTCAGCCTCGACACGCCGGGAGTCAGGGGGGGGGCTCTGACACACAGAGTGACTGGTACAGATCAGGGTTAAATAAAGCAGCAGGGCCCCGTGTGCTGTGATTGGCCCATTCCTTTTGATGGCGTGATGAGAAACGCAGATGGACGGGGCTCGCAGGAAGAGAGCGGGAACAAAGCTCCAGGAGTCTGAGGCCTGGCTCATAGTCCAGGTTAACGGGTGCAGCCGTCACTCTGACTGGAATATTCTGGAAGTCCGTCTGTCTCTGCCACTTTATTACAGCATGGAGCAGGAGCCAGCGCTGAGCGGCCGAAGCTGCAGCTGCCGTGACGCTTCGTGTTTGAACATCGTTTGTCTTCTTTCAGACGCCAACGCTGCCGAGACGCCGACCTGCAGAGACGCCAACGCTGCCGAGACACCAACGCTGCAGAGACGCCAACGCTGCAGAGACGCCGACCTGCAGAGACACCAACGCTGCAGAGACGCCGACCTGCAGAGACGCCAACGCTGCCGAGACGCCGACCTGCAGAGACACCAACGCTGCAGAGACGCCGACCTGCAGAGACGCCAACGCTGCCGAGACGCCGACCTGCAGAGACACCAACGCTGCAGAGACGCCGACCTGCAGAGACGCCAACGCTGCCGAGACGCCGACCTGCAGAGACGCCAACGCTGCCGAGACGCCAACGCTGCCGAGACGCCAACGCTGCCGAGACGCCGACCTGCAGAGACGCCAACGCTGCAGAGACGCCGACCTGCAGAGACGCCAACGCTGCAGAGACGCCGACCTGCAGAGACGCCGACCTGCTGAGGCACCGCTCACCTGCACCTGAGCATAGGGCGGAGCCAAACACCAGGGGAGTGTGGGTACTCTTCCAACCTGAGGCCTCCTGGATCAGCTGCTCGCTGAGCGCCGCACAGGTGAGTCCTACCTGACATCATCACACCCTCCAGTTCAAATAAAGACAAACCACCAACAGGCTGAGTCAACACACACACACACACACACACACACACACACACACACACACACACACACACACACACACACACACACACATATACACACACACACACACACACACACACACACACACATACACACACACACACACAAACACACACACACACACATACACACACACACACACACAAACACACACACACACACATACACACACACACACACACACACACACACACACACACACACACATACACACACACACACATACACACACACACACACACAGACACACACACACACACACACACACACACACACACACACACCTTTTAACACTGCAGGTGTGGCTGCCTCCAACAGCAAACCAATCACCTGCTGCCCTCTGATTGGATGAAATAAACTGGGATCAGCCAATCAGGGGAGCCCACAGAGAGGGTACAGCCTGGAGGGCGTCGATCTGTCAGACCTGAATAAAACCTGCCTCATCCTGCCTGACAGCTGCTCCTCTCAGGTTGTAAAGAGGACGCCATCCCCCGCTCTGCAGGAACATGAACTCGACCAAAAACAAAACTCCTCGTTGGGTTTCTGTTAACTCGTTTTTTTTGGTGCAGACGCTCCTCGAGCTGCCAGAACAGAAATCTTAAGTTCATGAGTAACAGACAGCAGTGACATGTAACCACAACTTATCGTCCCTATCAATAAATCCACAGATCACAGAGTCTAAGGGAGCGCCATGTTGACATTCACCTAAATGAAGCGTTTCCATGGCAGCTCAGCTCACAGCCTAAAGCCTCGCAGAGAAACTCAGATTTCCAACGCAGGATTACTTACCATCCATGCTGTCTTCATAACCTGACGTCAGAATAAAACTCTATGAATCATAAACGCTGAGGAATCCTTTAAGAAGCTGCAGCTCAGCTCACAGCCTCCTCAGGAGTCAGCACGCAAACATTACTTCAGTTTTTGTGTTGAGTCCTGAAGTTTTCTGCTGTGGAGCGTTTTTTTTTCTGGTCTCCCCTACTGAGTCCTTGGCAGCTCCCTCTCTCCTGCAGTTTGGTTCAGACTCCAGTTCCTCCCCAGACTAAAGTCAGAAAACGCTCACACAGGAGAAAAACATGAGCACAACATTTTAACACGGCTACAGCGTCGGATCACAGAGCAAATGGTGGAAGCTAACGCTAGCAGAGTTAGCTCCAGCAGCCTGTTTGTTTACATCAGTAACGCCATGCTACAACATGATATCTGGGATTGTTTACATCCAGGTGGTAGAGACATAGAGTGTAATGGGAATAGCAAAGTCTGAGGCTGTAGCCCCTGCTAGTGGTGGGAGGCTGCGCTACAGCTCAGACAGGAAGGACGGCGTATGACAGTTCAGGCCATGTCTCAATGTTTACGTTAAGGGTTTTATTTTGTAGGAACGTCTCTTCCTGTGTTTCAGATGACTTCACTTCCTGCCCTGGTGTGTTCATCTCTGACCTGTTTCAGGACAAATAAAGTGCTGAAGTCTGAGCCTGTGACTCCCGTTGGTTTCTGAGGAGGCGCTGTGATGACCAACAAACGTTTTATCAGGGTAGTCACAGACAACCACAGAGTCACGCCACTTTTCATCAGAGGAAACGGAAATAAACCCTGTGAACCTGGTTCTGCAGACAGCCTCCAGTGGACACTCCAGGAACTGCAGGTTCAGGCAGCAGAAGTTGTTTCTGCTTTAGTTTGAGTTTCATGGAGTCAGCTCTTTAACTGTGGTGCCTCCATCCTCAGGTCACTGAGAGTAGGTCTGTGTTTCTAACAGCCTCTGATAAAAACAACATAAACCCTCATGAAAACTGTCCTCACTGTAAATAAGAAACTCTCCAGTTTCCTCGCTCAGTGACAAACTGTCGGCCTGCGTCTGCAGCCGCTGGAAGCTGCTCCACTTCCCCGTCAAACGGCCGTTCCCTCAAAGACTGAGCTCTTTGTTTGAGCCGCCATCAGCTGGCAGATAGAGACGCCGGCAGCCGATATCTGAGACCATTGTGCACGCCTGCCTGCTCCTGGCATTCAGAAATATTCACCCCCCTCCCCAGACTTGCAGGGAGCAGCCAGATGTAGCACACACACACACACACACACACACACACACACACACACACACACACACTCGTCATGAGACCGACAGGAAAGAGAAAAAAAAAACACTCTGTTTGTTTTACTCGGGCCAAACGTTCTCACGAGCACCTCTGAGCTCAGCGAGTCCCCGACCTTTGACCTCTCATACCACTGCTAACCTCCCTGGGTTTGAAAACAGCACGAGGACCAATGAGAGAGCAGGAAATCTTTCAACGAGGAGGCAGGACTCCTTTTTTTCAAACTCCTGAGCCGTCTAACCGTTACGCCTGGACCTGAAGGGAAACCGGTTTTTAATCGCCCTCAGCGCTGAGCGGATCTGTCAGAGCGGCTCCCAAACCCTCAGCAGGGGATGAAAACACTCAGGATGACTCAGGTGCTGATACCTGGCCCACGTCACCGCAGTGAGCTGTGGATTCTGATGTCGTAAAGCGGCCGCAGCGAGTTTTACTTGGCGTGAGTCACAGCTGGTGGTAAATTTACAACCTTCAAACTAACGAGGAGAAGCACCTGAGTTTCCTCCACCTGCTGATTTACCACACCTGTCAGCGCGGCTCAGGGTCAGGACTCCAGATTCAACAACAAAGATCCACCACAGGCCGGAGCCGAGCGTCAGCTGATCTCTGGACGGAGGCTGACGCGTCGTCGTCGTGTCACCCTCACGTAGAGCTGACTGAGGCTCCGGTTACACGACAACGTTTCATCAGAAAACAGTAAAACAAAAACAATCTGTTTACACAGAAACTCTGAGGGACTGAAAACACTGTAGTGATCAGAAAGTTTCAGCAGGTTGGAAACAATCCGATGTCTCGGTGACGGAGGTGATCGACACAGTAAACATGAAGCTGTGGTTTTCTCACGTTTGTCACAGCTCAGAGCTCAGACCCTGAAACTCTGCTCGTGAACATGAACACGGCTCAAACACCGTCACCTCCCTGCGCTCGTGCTCCAGCTCCAGCTCCAGCTCCAGCTGAAACTCAAACCTCCTCATTCTGCCAAACGCTGGAGCTGAGACGCGTCAACACAGGAAGTCGTGTACAGAAACCACCTAAAACCTGCTGCCTTTCAAAATAAAACAAAGCGTGTCCAAACCAGGTGGTTTTTATTTACAACAAACGGACTCAACGAGCAGATCCAGACCAGGTCTTGGGTTTTACAGACCAACATGGACCAGGAGAGGATCCTCATCAGGATGGGGATCCAGGGACCTCCTGGGTCTGGGACTCCAGCTGTCTGGAGGACCTGATATGAGTGGGACTGAACACTCAGCCGGGTCAGAGAGCACGCTCAGATTAAATCCCCCGGATGATAAAACCTGAGGAACTTTTCCCCAAAATCACCAAAAACAGAGGATGGAGCTCGCTGCAGCTCAGCGCACAGCCCCCTCAGGACTTAACCAATATCACAGACCCCTAAACCAGTGGTTCTGGTCTCTGCTCCCGGGCTGGGACCCAAAGTGGGTCACTGAACAGAGGCGTGCACAGACATTTTGAAGGCAGGGGTCAAAGCCCCCCCATGTTCACCACTCGTCACTGACGTTTCTCCATCGGACCATGGATCTCTGCCCGGGCAAAACCATCGAGCTTTTATTCTGAAAATAAACGGTAAAAGTTCAGGTAGAGTGACTTTTTCAAGCATCATGTTTTAACCCTCCTCAACAGTAGGTGGCGCTAGCTGACACCTGCTAATTCACAGTTCCCACAAAGTTTGCATCATGTGCTAAGCTAGCAACAACAGGAAGTACCAGACCAAGGAAAGTCTTCCCCACAGTGAGGGGTGACTGTGAGTCCTGAACCAGACCGGTCCAGAACCAGTGGTTCAAACAGAAGTAACAGAGAAAACACAGAGAGACAGACAGACCATCCATCAGATCTGTACCCAGCCTGAGCCTGACTGTGATCAGGGACCTGACAGACCTGTAACCTGTACCCAGCCTGAGCCTGACTGTGATCAGGGACCTGACAGACCTGTAACCTGTACCCAGCCTGAGCCTGACTGTGATTAGGGACCTGACAGACCTGTAACCTGTACCCAGCCTATGCCTGACTGTGATCAGGGACCTGACAGACCTGTAACCTGTACCCAGCCTGAGCCTGACTGTGATCAGGGACCTGACGGACCTGTAACCTGTACCCAGCCTGAGCCCGACTGTGATCAGGGACCTGACGGACCTGTAACCTGTACCCAGCCTGAGCCTGACTGTGATCAGGGACCTGGCAGACCTGTAACCTGTACCCAGCAGGAGCCTGACTGTGATCAGGGGCCTGACAGACCTGTAACCTGTACCCAGCAGGTGTGAGCTGCACCATGACGGGGTGTTTCCAGGAGCCAAAGTCCAACAACGGAAAGAGAAACCTGTCAACAGTCCAAACTGTGATTCACTGAGCAGCAGACTCGTCACGTCCCAGCAGACCCAAACCAAAACTTTAGATGATTTTAAAACTACAATATATTTCCAGGTCGTAGCTTCAAACTCAGAGAGACCAACACCTGATAGATCTGACCCAGAATGCTTCACCTGCTGCTCCTGTCTGTGTTTAAAGGGACAGTTTGTGTAGAAATGACACATTCAGAGTGCTGATCAATAACAAGTGGTTCCAGGTGTTAGTCCTCATCATTAACAGGGTCCTGCCTGAGCTGCCTGCCAGCCAATCAGAGCGCCCCCTGGGCTGCAGGCTCAGACTTCTATTAATAGATCTACAGGACTTTTCTTCTTAGAGGAAACAAGACCAGAGGTAAGAGGAAATACCAGGGACCCACTGGGACCCAGTGCGACCCCCCTCCTCAGTCTAACCCCGCAGTCTGTGACATGAAGCCTCAGTCTGGTCTGGTCTGCCTGTGCTGGTCTGGTCTGTCGGTGCTGGTCTGGTCTGGTCTGTCGGTGCTGGTCTGGTCTATCAGTGCTGGTCTATCAGTGCTGGTCTGGTCTGGTGTGTCGGTGCTGGTCTGGTGTGTCGGTGCTGGTCTGGTGTGTCGGTGCTGGTCTGGTCTATCAGTCTGGTCTGGTCTGGTCTGTCAGTGCTGGTCTGGTCTGTCAGTGCTGGTCTGGTCTGGTCTGCCTGTGCTGGTCTGGTCTGTCGGTGCTGGTCTGGTCTATCAGTCTGGTCTGGTCTGTCAGTGCTGGTCTGGTCTGGTCTGGTCTGTCGGTGCTGGTCTGGTCTATCAGTCTGGTCGTGGCGCTGAGTTTGTTGCAGACTGTGTCAGTTTGTGCCTGATCTATGTGTGTGGATCTATGCTGGGCCTGATGAGTGTCTCCGCAGCAGTTTTTCTCTTACCTCGGTGAAGAAGTTATCCATCGTGCTCCTGACTTTAATCCCAGAGGATTTACTGTCCGGTCCCCCCGCTCATGAGTTGTTAGTTTGAATCCAGACTCGGGGACTGAGGCGGACCCCGCAGGCTCAGTCCATGGTCCTCCTGCAGGAGGCGCACAGCGGGTCAGTCCGTCAGTCCGTGAGGAGCTACTGTAGTAAATTTACTCTTTGTCTGATGAGTTTCTGCTCCAGCAGGACTCCGAGAAAACTTCCTGCTCCTGTCCCCCGGAGCACACACTCCTCCGTCCTCCCTGCGCTCCTCCCTGCGCTCCTCTCTGCGCCTCCCGTGCGTCACCGCCGTCCTCGGCTCGGTCCGGTTCGGTGCTGTGAGGTTTCACAGACAAACGCAGCGGCAGAGGCGAATCGAGCAGGAGCCGGTCAAAGTTTGGAGACGCTCAGTCAGGCAGACAGGCGCACAACGACCCTGAAGCTCCACCTCCACGCCCTGTCCCCTCCTCCTCCTCCTCCTCCTCCTCCTCCTGCTGCTGCTGCCTGTCTCTCTGACTCCTCCTGCTGGCAGAGTGTGGAGCTCCGAGCTGCTCAGGCCAGGAGCAAAGTTTGGATCAGTCCAATTCAGCAGAGCTGTCACTGAAAACATAAAGAGACAAGATGAGGAAACTGCTCAGAGAGGGACACGTTCGGTTTCATATTTTAACCATTTAACATTCAATCATAGAGGAAGGAAGGAAGGAAGGAAGGAAGGAAGGAAGGAAGGAAGGAAAACAAAAAAATAGAAGCAAGGAATGAAAGAAGGAACTAAGGAAACAAGCGCAGAAGGATTAACAGAAAAGGTAGAAAGGAAGGAAATGAAAAAAAGACGCAAGTAAGGAAATAAGGAACCAATGAGGGAGGGACAGACAAGAAGGATGGAAAAGAAAGGAAGAAGAAAGGAAGGAGGAGGAAAAAAGAAAAACATTTCTTGTCCTAATACTGTTGTCCTGTTACTTCTGATTTCATCAGGATGATTTCTTCACTAAAAGAGCCAGATGTCATGGTTTCTGAAGAGCGTACAGAGCGTACAGAGCCTACAGAGCGTATAGAGCGTACGGAGCGTACAGAGCCTACAGAGCCTACAGAGCGTACAGAGCCTACAGAGCGTACAGAGCATACAGAGCCTACAGAGCCTACAGAGCGTACAGAGCGTACAGAGCCTACAGAGCGTACAGAGTGTACAGAGCCTACAGAGCCTACAGAGCGTACAGAGCCTACAGAGCGTACAGAGCGTACAGAGCGTACAGAGCCTACAGAGCCTACAGAGCCTACAGAGCGTACAGAGCGTACAGAGTGTACAGAGCGTACAGAGCTTTCAGAGCGTACAGAGCCTACAGAGCCTACAGAGCGTACAGAGCGTACAGAGCGTACAGAGCGTACAGAGCTTTCAGAGCGTACAGAGCGTACAGAGCGTACAGAGCGTACAGAGCCTACAGAGCCTACAGAGCGTACAGAGCGTACAGAGCGTACAGAGCGTACAGAGCCTAGAGAGCATACAGAGCATACAGAGCCTACAGAGCCTACAGAGCGTACAGAGCGTACAGAGCCTACAGAGCGTACAGAGTGTACAGAGCCTACAGAGCCTACAGAGCGTACAGAGCCTACAGAGCGTACAGAGCCTACAGAGCGTACAGAGCCTACAGAGCGTACAGAGCCTACAGAGCGTACAGAGCGTACAGAGTGTACAGAGCGTACAGAGCTTTCAGAGCGTACAGAGCCTACAGAGCCTACAGAGCGTACAGAGCGTACAGAGCGTACAGAGCCTACAGAGCGTACAGAGCCTACAGAGCATACAGAGCGTACAGAGCGTACAGAGCGTACAGAGCGTACAGAGCCTACAGAGCATACAGAGCGTACAGAGCGTACAGAGCGTACAGAGCTTTCAGAGCGTACAGAGCGTACAGAGCCTACAGAGCGTACAGAGCCTACAGAGCCTACAGAGCGTACAGAGCGTACAGAGCCTACAGAGCCTACAGAGCGTACAGAGCGTACAGAGCATACAGAGCCTACAGAGTGTACAGAGCCTACAGAGCCTACAGAGCCTACAGAGCCTACAGAGCCTACAGAGCGTACAGAGTGTACAGAGCCTACAGAGTGAACAGAGCGTACAGAGCCTACAGAGCGTACAGAGCCTACTGAGCATACAGAGCCTACAGAGTCTACAGAGCGTACAGAGCCTACAGAGCCTACAGAGTGTACAGAGCATACAGAGTGTACAGAGCGTACAGAGCGTACAGAGCGTACAGAGCCTACAGAGCCTACAGAGCGTACAGAGCGTACAGAGCCTACAGAGCGTACAGAGCCTACAGAGCCTACAGAGCGTACAGAGCCTACAGAGCCTACAGAGCCTACAGAGCGTACAGAGCCTAAAGAGCGTACAGAGCGAACAGAGTGTACAGAGCATACAGAGTGTACAGAGCGTACAGAGCGTACAGAGCCTACAGAGCCTACAGAGCCTACAGAGCGTACAGAGCCTACAGAGTGTACAGAGCGTACAGAGCGTACAGAGCGTACAGAGCCTACAGAGCGTACAGAGTGTACAGAGCGTACAGAGCCTACAGAGCCTACAGAGGGTACAGAGCCTACAGAGCCTACAGAGTGTACAGAGCCTACAGAGCCTACAGAGCCTACAGAGCGTACAGAGCGTACAGAGTGTACAGAGCCTACAGAGCGTACAGAGCTTACAGAGCCTACAGAGCCTACAGAGCCTACAGAGCCTACAGAGCATACAGAGTGTACAGAGCGTACAGAGTGTACAGAGTGCACAGAGCCTACAGAGCCTACAGAGCGTACAGAGCCTACAGAGTGTACAGAGTGTACAGAGTGTACAGAGCCTACAGAGCGTACAGAGCCTACAGAGCGTACAGAGCGTACAGAGTGCACAGAGCGTACAGAGTGCACAGAGCGTACAGAGCGTACGGAGCCTACAGAGCCTACAGAGCCTACAGAGCGTACAGAGCCTACAGAGCCTACAGAGTGTACAGAGTGTACAGAGTGTACAGAGCCTACAGAGCCTACAGAGTGTACAGAGCGTACAGAGCCTACAGAGCGTACAGAGCCTACTGAGGGTACAGAGCCTACAGAGCCTACAGAGCGTACAGAGCCTACAGAGCCTACAGAGCCTACAGAGCCTACAGAGCGTACAGAGCCTACAGAGCGTACAGAGCCTACAGAGCCTACAGAGCCTACAGAGCGTACAGAGCCTACAGAGCGTACAGAGCCTACAGAGCCTACAGAGCCTACAGAGTGTACAGAGTGTACAGAGCCCACAGAGCCTACAGAGTGTACAGAGCGTACAGAGCCTACAGAGCGTACAGAGCCTACAGAGCGTACAGAGTGTACAGAGCGTACAGAGCCTACAGAGCCTACAGAGCGTACAGAGCGTACAGAGCCTACAGAGTGTACAGAGCCTACAGAGCGTACAGAGCGTACAAAGCGTACAGAGCGTACAGAGCCTACAGAGCGTACAGAGCCTACAGAGCGTACAGAGCCTACAGAGCCTACAGAGCGTACAGAGCCTACAGAGCGTACAGAGCGTACAGAGCGTACAAAGCGTACAGAGCGTACAGAGCCTACAGAGCGTACAGAGCCTACAGAGCGTACAGAGCCTACAGAGCCTACAGAGCGTACAGAGCCTACAGAGCGTACAGAGCGTACAGAGCGTACAGAGTGCACAGAGCCTACAGAGCCTACAGAGCGTACAGAGCCTACAGAGTGTACAGAGTGTACAGAGTGTACAGAGCCTACAGAGCGTACAGAGCCTACAGAGCGTACAGAGCGTACAGAGTGCACAGAGCGTACAGATTGCACAGAGCGTACAGAGCGTACAGAGCTTACAGAGCCTACAGAGCCTACAGAGCGTACAGAGCCTACAGAGCCTACAGAGTGTACAGAGTGTACAGAGTGTACAGAGCCTACAGAGCCTACAGAGTGTACAGAGCGTACAGAGCCTACAGAGCGTACAGAGCCTACTGAGGGTACAGAGCCTACAGAGCCTACAGAGCGTACAGAGCCTACAGAGCCTACAGAGCCTACAGAGCCTACAGAGCGTACAGAGCCTACAGAGCGTACAGAGCCTACAGAGCGTACAGAGCCTACAGAGCCTACAGAGCCTACAGAGCATACAGAGCCTACAGAGCGTACAGAGCCTACAGAGCGTACAGAGCCTACAGAGCCTACAGAGCCTACAGAGTGTACAGAGTGTACAGAGCCTACAGAGCCTACAGAGTGTACAGAGCGTACAGAGCCTACAGAGCGTACAGAGCCTACAGAGCGTACAGAGTGTACAGAGCGTACAGAGCCTACAGAGCCTACAGAGCGTACAGAGCGTACAGAGCCTACAGAGTGTACAGAGCCTACAGAGCGTACAGAGCGTACAAAGCGTACAGAGCGTACAGAGCCTACAGAGCGTACAGAGCCTACAGAGCGTACAGAGCCTACAGAGCCTACAGAGCGTACAGAGCCTACAGAGCGTACAGAGCGTACAGAGCGTACAGAGCCTACAGAGCCTACAGAGCGTACAGAGCCTACAGAGCATACAGAGTGTACAGAGCCTACAGAGCGTACAGAGCCTACAGAGCGTACAGAGCCTACAGAGCGTACAGAGCGTACAGAGCGTACAGAGCCTACAGAGCCTACAGAGCCTACAGAGCATACAGAGCGTACAGAGCCTACAGAGCCTACAGAGCCTACAGAGCGTACAGAGCGTACAGAGCCTACAGAGCGTACAGAGCCTACAGAGCGTACAGAGCGTACAGAGCCTACAGAGCGTACAGAGCCTACGAAGCGTACAGAGCCTACAGAGCGTACAGAGCCTACAGAGCGTACAGAGCCTACAGAGCGTACAGAGTGTACAGAGCGTACAGAGCGTACAGAGCCTACAGAGCATACAGAGCCTACAGAGCCTACAGAGCATACAGAGTGCACAGAGCCTACAGAGCGTACAGAGCCTACAGAGCGTGCAGAGCCTACAGAGCGTACAGAGCCTACAGAGCGTACAGAGCCTACAGAGCGTACAGAGTGTACAGAGCGTACAGAGCGTACAGAGCCTACAGAGCATACAGAGCCTACAGAGCCTACAGAGCATACAGAGTGCACAGAGCCTACAGAGCGTACAGAGCCTACAGAGCGTGCAGAGCCTACAGAGCGTACAGAGCCTACAGAGCGTACAGAGCCTACAGAGCGTACAGAGCCTACAGAGCCTACAGAGCATACAGAGTGCACAGAGCCTACAGAGCGTACAGAGCCTACAGAGCCTACAGAGCATACAGAGTGCACAGAGCCTACAGAGCGTACAGAGCCTACAGAGCGTACAGAGCATACAGAGCGTACAGAGCCTACAGAGCGTACAGAGCCTACAGAGCGTACAGAGCCTACAGAGCCTACAGAGCATACAGAGTGCACAGAGCCTACAGAGCCTACAGAGCGTACAGAGCCTACAGAGCGTACAGAGCCTACAGAGCCTACAGAGCATACAGAGTGCACAGAGCCTACAGAGCGTACAGAGCATACAGAGCGTACAGAGCGGACAGAGCCTACAGAGCGTACAGAGCCTACAGAGCGTACAGAGCATACAGAGCCTACAGAGCATACAGAGTGCACAGAGCCTACAGAGTGTACAGAGCCTACAGAGCCTACAGAGCATACAGAGTGCACAGAGCCTACAGAGCGTACAGAGCCTACAGAGCCTACAGAGCGTACAGAGCCTACAGAGCCTACAGAGCATACAGAGTGCACAGAGCCTACAGAGCCTACAGAGCGTACAGAGCCTACAGAGCGTACAGAGCCTACAGAGCCTACAGAGCATACAGAGTGCACAGAGCCTACAGAGCGTACAGAGCGTGCAGAGCGTACAGAGTGTACAGAGCCTACAGAGCGTACAGAGCCTACAGAGCGTACAGAGCGTAGAGAGCATACAGAGCGTACAGAGCGTACAGAGCCTACAGAGCGTACAGAGCGTACAGAGCCTACAGAGCGTACAGAGTGTACAGAGCATACAGAGCGTACAGAGCGTACAGAGAGTACAGAGCGTTCAGAGGCAGATGAGTTGATGAGCCAGGATGCTTAAAGACGAGTGTTCAACGTGTCAGAGCAGAAACACAGACTCTGTTTCAGACACTGGTTCAGACTCTGGTTCAGATTCTGGTTCAGACTCTGTTTCAGACTCTGTTTCAGACTCTGTGTCAGACTCTGTTTCAGACTCTGGTTCAGACTCTGGTTCAGACTCTGTTTCAGACTCTGGTTCAGACTCTGGTTCAGACTCTGTTTCAGACTCTGTTTCAGACTCTGGTTCAGACTCTGGTTCAGACTCTGTTTCAGACTCTGTTTCAGGCTCTGTTTCAGCCTGTGTCAGATCAGAGCTGGTGAGGTGACGCTCTGAGACGCTCCACATTAGCGTTCCTCTGTAGAGTCCTTGTGCTCAGACGATCCTGGTCTGATCTGGACTCTTTAAACTCATAAAGCAAACCCTGCCTGAGGTTTCTGTGATCCTGTGACCGTCAGCAGCTGGTGAAGGAACTCAGCAGGAAGAGATGATGAAATAAAAACCTCTCTGCTGCTGTGGCGTCAGGTTTACGTGATGCCCACAGGCGCTTTTTCCCCACCTCTTCTCCACAGCTGCTCTCTAAAGGTGTCTCCACCCGTCAGGTCACCTGTCCAGACAGAGTCTCCTCAGTGACCTCTGACCTCTACCTCAGCGCTGACAGAGGTTAAGTAACACTGGCTGTTTGTGGCGATGGCGTTCCTGGGTCAGGGTTCAGGGAGAGGGATGAGCTCCCAAACGGCTCCACCTCTGCTCCCTGTGTCTCGCTGTCAGGGGGGCGCTGAGTCTGGATCAGAGACTCTGAGGGACCAGGAGCTGAAGCGCTCAGCTGTTGGTTCACCTGAGCGTGTTTCAACCTGTGCACAACAAATAACAGGATTTCCACGACACGCGGCGAGTTTTTACAGCTTCATTGACGCTTTCTCTGCTCCCAGAAACCAGCTCCTCTGCTCTGGTCCACACCTCTGTGTCTGTTCGTTTCTTGACAGAAGAAACTTTCTGCTGAATGTGTCTCAGACTGAGGCAACAAGAAGTTTTAAGAAGCCAACACAGACTGTCAGCCATTCACAAACTCAGAGGACTAAATGTTGCAGCCCACCTCCTGTTGTTACTTTTCAGAAGCTTTATACAACCCATCCCTCTCTACTGCTCCTCATGCTTTTACACCACGCTATCTGTAACTAACTGGACCAAACTCACACGCATCAAACATAGCTGCCACAATCATCAGCCTCCCCAACCAAACCTCACAGAATTGAATGACAAGTCCATCTCTCAAAGAGCAAACTCATTAGTCCAGGATACCACTCACCCGTTACACCAATACACCACTCCACTGCCCTCAGGGCGCAGGTACAGGTGAGAAAAACCAAGGACAGCCTGTTTCAGTAAAAGCCTGATCCCCAAAGCTACAGCCGCCCTAAACAGCAGCTGATCTGTCTGACCAGCCTCTGGTGTCTCTCTGTCAATGTCCCACTGATATGTTTCTGATGTCTGTAACGTGCAGTGCTTGATGTCTGTGATGAGCAGTATCTCTTTCTGTGATGGACAGACAGTTAAAAATTATTATCCCTACGAAACCAATAAATCTCATCTCATCTAAAAAGACACTTTTCACTTCAGGGCCACCGTAGCCTGGTTTCTGATAAAGTTCAGGTTTCTCTGTGACGTTGTTTGGTCAGTGTGTGTGACGTTGTTTGGTCAGTGTGTGTGACGTTGTTTGGTCAGTGTGTGTGAGGTTGTTTGGTCAGTGTGTGTGACGTTGTTTGGTCAGTGTGTGTGACGTTGTTTGGTCAGTGTGTGTGAGGTTGTACAGTGTGTGTGTGACATTGTATAGTGTGTGTGTTGATGCATAGTGTGTGTGTTGTTGTAAAGTGTGTGTGTGTTGTTGCATAGTATGTGGCATAGTATAGTGAGTGTGTAACGTTGTATAGTGTGTGACGTTGTATAGTGTGTAACGTTGTATAGTGTGTGACGTTGTATAGTGTGTAACGTTGTATAGTGTGTGACGTTGTATAGTGTGTAACGTTGTATAGTGTGTGACGTTGTATAGTGTGTAACGTTGTATAGTGTGTGACGTTGTATAGTGTGTAACGTTGTATAGTGTGTGACGTTGTATAGTGTGTAACGTTGTATAGTGTTTGTGGCATTGTATAGTGTGTGTGTGACGTTGTATAGTGTGTGTGTGATGTTGTATGTGTGTAACTTTGTATAGTGTGTGTGTGATGTTGTATAGTGTGTAACTTTGTATAGTGTGTGTGTGATGTTGTATAGTGTGTAACTTTGTATAGTGTGTGTGTGATGTTGTATGTGTGTGACGTTGTATAGTGTGTGTGTGACGTTGTATAGTGTGTAATGTTGTGTAGTGTGTGTGTGACGTTGTATAGTGTGTAATGTTGTGTAGTGTGTGTGTGACGTTGTATAGTGTGTGATGCTTAGTGTGTGTGACGTTGTGCTGTAGGATAAACACATAAGCACCTCTCTCAGCTCATTGTTGTTCTTGATGTTGTAGTAGTAGTAGTAGTAGTTGTTGTTGTTGTTGTTGTTGTTGTTGTTGTTGTTGTTGTTGTTGTTGTTGCTGCTGCTGCTGCTGTTGTTGTAGTTGTTGTTGTTGTTGTTGTTGTTGTTGTTGTGTTGTTGTTGTTGTTGCTGGTGCTGGTGCTCCGTGGCGTCAGGTTTATCTTGTCCTGAGAGGAACCAGTCGTGGTCAGCTGATCCAGCTGATCCAGCTGATCCAGCTGAGGGTCAGGTATAGTTCATCAGCTCTGGCTGATTATTGGACGGTCTGAGAGCTCAGGGTTTATCAGCAGCTCTGAGCGGGTCAGGTTTACAGGTTTACAGGTTTACAGGTTTACAGGTTTACACGGTGTGAAGGTCACAGAGTCTTCCAGAACAAGCTGACCTCTCCTTAATCCCCGCCCATACTTCCTGTAGCATGGGGGGGGGGGCTGCAGCCAGGGGGAGTGTTTGAGGTTCTGCAGAACCAGATCATCTGCATCCCTGAGAAATGTGATGTATTCACCCCTTTATTTACCCATTCATTCATTCATTCATTCATTCATTCATTCATTCATTCATTCATTCATTCATCTATTCATTTATTCATTCATTCTTTCATTAATTCATTTATTTGTTCATTCATCCATTCATTCATTCATTTATTCATCCATTCATTCATTTATTCATCCATTCATTCATTTATTCATCCATTCATTCATTTATTCATCCTAGGCTGTGAGGCTTGAAGCTGTAGTCCTGTGAGCACCTGTTACAAAAGCTGCTGACTCTCAGAAACTGGTCCTCTGGTTCTGGTTCTGGTTCTGGTTCTGGTTTCTCAGTGTCTATGGACGCTGCAGGAAACGGTTGTCACTGAGCTAAACGATCTAAAAACGATCTAAAAACAATCTAAAAACGATCTAAAAATGATCTATTCCTCAGAGAAACATTTACTTTTAATCCTTTATTTCATTTCTTCCACCTTCAAATTTTTTTTTTGTTTGTTTTCTTTTTAGTAGTCACTGAGAGGAAGTGAGGTCATCACTGAAAGAGCGCCACCTGACACGTCAACAAAGGATTAACAGGCTGCTCCTTCCTTAAAATCCTCCGCCTGCGTCTGCTCAGAACTTTCCCACGCCGATGTGTGAGCAAAGGTAAGATTTCATTAGAGATATGACTCCGTCTGAAGTATGTCCCAATGTTCCCACAATCCATTTCTCTGTCACATCAAACAGCAGCTGGAGCAAACTTCAGAGTGAAGCTCCTGCTCTGTCCGTGGTTAGTTTCCTTCCTGTCGACTTTCTCACAACTTTTTATCTCATGAGTATAACTTCTTTTAATCTCATGTTTTGACTTTTATCTTATAACTTTGATTTTTTATCTCTTAATTATGAATTTCCATCTCATCATTTCGACATTTTTTAAATTATCTTTTATTTATTTTTCTAACTGGCAGAATTGGGCTTCCATATCCTGCTCCTCCTCCTGCTCGTTTATAGAGCACTACACGACTTCCTGGAGACCAGTTAACCTATGAGTAGGGATGGGTACCGAATCAGGTCCTTTACAGGTACCAACCGAATTCTGTCCAAAGTACCGGGTATCGATTCATGTAAAATCAAAAGGTTCCATGTTTAGGTACCTAAATGCATCTTTGTGACTGTGAGGGAGAGGAAGAGTAGACGATTTTCCATGCTGGACATGAACACAGCATTTCAAGGTTATTTATTGAAGAATAAATACGTTAAATTAAAAAAAACTAATATTTTATATTTAAACAAATTTATATTTTTAACCACATAGACACATGAAAGTACTGAAAAGTGGTACTGTTGAGTACCGGTACCGATTGCCAGGTATCGTTTCAACTCTTACCTATGACTAAGCCCCGCCCTCAAACGTGATGAGCCAATCACAGTGCGTGTAGCCATTCCCACACACTCAATCAGTCTCTGCCTGGGGCGTCCAGTGAAACACAGAAAGTCAGTTTTTGTTCAGTTTTCTGAGGTTTTTCTGAGGTTTTCAGTTTATTCATGGTCAGGCGGTGTTGACGGGGAACATGGACACATGAACACAGGTTTCCTGAGAGTCCTGGGTGACGGGCTGTGTTTTTAACTCTTTCCTCAGACTCAGCTGGACAGAGCAAAGTTGAATCTTTGGATGAAGTTGAGCAGCAGAGCAACATGAGCTCTGAGTGAATCAGAGGAAGGAGGACGTCTCCGTCTGCTCTGAGCTCAGCTGACTGAGTGTCTGAGGCAGCAGGTTGGGACTTTACCGTAAATATAAAGTTACCTTTAACACCAGAACCACCACTGCAGTCTGACAGACTTCTCCAACCTTAGCTAAAGTTAGCCTAGCATTAGCTCCTAGCTGAGTTGTTCATCATGTCTCTGTGTTTGTTGAGAGTTCATTGGAGTTAATTTTCTTCTAGTTGTTGTTCTTTGGTGATCGTACATCATTGTTAGCTGTTGTCCAAAGAGCTGTAGTCAAGCTAACGTTAGCTTCTGGAGCTTAGCTTCATTAGCTTATCTGTAAGAGCTGAGATAACACAGGTTGTCAAACGTTGTGCTGAATGATTCAGTGTAAACCCTGTAGCAGACTGATTGTGTACGTTACTGCATCCTCGTCCAGAGTTAAAACCTGACGTGCTCAGAACAAACGGAGTGAAAAAACAGACCAGGAGCTCCCGTCATTTTACTGCAGGTGAGTGAAAATAACAACTCCTGCTCTAAACAAAGCTCTGGGACTTTTGTTCTGACTGAAAATATTTTCACAGCGACCTCAGGACAGAGAAAAGCAGGACGTGACAGTTTTAAGTGTGAAGCAGAATATGTTGATGAATCTGTGATTAAACCTCTGATAAAACCCCCGGGCTGAGCTCAGCTGGAGGAAAATCTGATCTGAGGGTAAAAAGAAAAATTAAATTATAAGACGTGTGTGTTGCTGTTTCCCTGTGAGGCTTCAGCTGAAAACTTCAGGGTCTGTTTCAGGGACGGTCCCCCGAGAGCTGAGTCAGCACGGGGGGGGGGTCTTCATCAGCTGTTTGTGTGGACACACACACAGCACACAGACACACAACACACACAACACACACAACACACAGACACACAACACACACAACACACAGACACACACAACACACAGACACACACAACACACAGACACACACACACACAACCACACACACACACACACACACACACACACACACACACACACACACACACACACACACACACACACAGACACAAACACACACAACACACAGACACACACAACACACAGACACACACAACACACAGACACACAGACACACACACACACAGACACAAACACACACAAACACACAGACACACACAACATACAGACACACACAACACAAACACACACACAACACAGACTCACTGAGGATCCAGACTCACTGAGGATCTAGACTCACTGAGGATCCAGACTCACTGAGGATCCAGACTCACTGAGGATCTAGACTCACTGAGGATCCAGACTCACTGAGGATCCAGACTCACTGAGGATCTAGACTCACTGAGGATCCAGACTCACTGAGGATCCAGACTCACTGAGGATCCAGACTCACTGAGGATCTAGACTCACTGAGGATCCGGACTCACTGAGGATCTAGACTCACTGAGGATCCAGACTCACTGAGGATCCAGACTCACTGAGGATCCAGACTCACTGAGGATCTAGACTCACTGAGGATCCAGACTCACTGAGGATCCAGAAGACCAGAACCTCAACCCAGGACAGAGGTTCAGTGAAGGTGGTTCTGAGGGTGTAGAGTTGGATCCGTGATCCAGTCTCCATTCTGGACTCTGCAGACCAGCAGGCTCTCTGTCTGTCACACAGGATCTGATCTGACCCTCAACCAGTCCAACCAGTCCAACCAGTCCAACCAGTTTCACAAGTTAAACCAGTTAAACCAGTTAAACCAGTTAAACAAGTTAAACCAGTTAAACCAGTCCATCCAGACGTTTCCTTCTGTTCCAGCTGCTCCAGCAGGACATCATCAGTTTGGTACAGAACCAGCTGAAGGAGGTCCAGAGAGTCCTGAGTCCAGATTACCCAGCATGCTCAGGGAGCCAGAGGGAGGATGAGGATGAAGGGCAGAGGAGGAGCAGAGAGGCCTTCCTGAAGATAACTCTGCACTTCCTGAGGAGGAGGAGCAGGAGGAGCAGGAGGAGCAGGAGGAGCAGGAGGAGCAGGAGGAGCTGGAGGAGCAGGAGAAGCTGGAGGAGCAGGAGGAGCTGGAGGAGCAGGAGGAGCTGGCTGAGTGTCTGCAGAGGCTGAGAGGTTTACATTTCAGACTCTGAGTATGACGCTCACACCTGGACCACACCTGGACCACACCTGCGAGCTGAGACAAACTGTTCACACCAACCAGCTGCAGAGATTTCAGAGAGTTCAGAGATTTTAGAGAGTTCAGAGATTTTAGAGATTTTAGAGATTTTAGAGATTTCAGAGAGTTCAGAGATTTTAGAGATTTTAGAGATTTTAGAGATTTCAGAGATTTTAGAGATTTTAGAGATTTTAGAGAGTTCAGAGATTTCAGAGATTTCAGAGATTTTAGAGATTTCAGAGAGTTCAGAGAGTTCAGAGATTTCAGAGATTTTAGAGATTTCAGAGAGTTCAGAGAGTTCAGAGATTTCAGAGATTTTAGAGATTTCAGAGAGTTCAGAGAGTTCAGAGATTTCAGAGATTTTAGAGATTTCAGAGAGTTCAGAGAGTTCAGAGATTTCAGAGATTTTAGAGATTTCAGAGAGTTCAGAGAGTTCAGAGAGCAGACAGATCAAATCCACCCTGAAGTCTGGAAGTTGAAACTCCATCCATCTTCCACCACCTGTCTGGGTCCAGGTCACGGGGGCAGCAAAGCCATCAGCGAGGACCAGTGGTCCCTGTCCCCGTCCACCTCCCCCAGCTCCTCTGGGGGGACACTGAGGCATCTCCAGGCCAGCAGAGATCATCTCTCCACCAGAGCTCAGACCCAGGACAGGATGGAGCAGCTGCTCCTTCTCATCCAGTCTGAGTCTGAGCAAACACTGCCACCTAGTGTCTGAGTCTGAGCAAACACTGCCACCTAGTGTCTGAGTCTGAGCAAACACTGCCACCTAAGCTGCGTTTCCACCAAGCAGTACGGGTCGGTTCAGTACGGTTTGGGACGGTTTGGGACAGTTAAGTCTGATCCCGTTTGCGTTTCCACAGCAAACTGTGCCCTCTCGTGGGTGGGCGGCGTGTAAGCCGCATGCCGGAAGCCACAGCTGGTAAACAATAGCGCGACGCCGTAGCAGCTTACCCCGCGATTAAATCCAACAAAGAAGAAAACGCGACACAGTAAACAAAGAGCACGGATGGAAGACATGCAGCATTTCGTCCTCTCTGTGATTTTCATGTAACTCTCTGTTACAAAGTGCAATCAAGCTTCGTTTCAGAGAAGTCTGTGTGCCGCCAGGAGAAATGCAGCCGCTGTCGGGGTGAGTGACGATTCTTTTGACCAATCAACGGTCTGCAGTGTGTTGCTCCACCTCCCGAGAGCGGATCGGTTCAGTCTGGCACCCATACGAAAGGGTCCCAAAAAAGTGGGACGGCTCGTCTCGGTTTTTAGGGATCCGTCCCGGGATGAGTGTGTGGAAACGCCGCTAAAAGCGCACCGTACCGAGACGAACCGACCCGGACTGCTTGGTGGAAACGCGGCTCTAGTGTCTGAGTCTGAGCAAACACTGCCACCTAGTGTCTGAGTCTGAGCAAACACTGCCACCTAATGTCTGAGTCTGAGCAAACACTGCCACCTAGTGTCTGAGTCTGAGTCTGAGCAAACACTGCCACCTAGTGTCTGAGTCTGAGCAAACACTGCCACCTAGTGTGTGAAAGGAAGAACTGCACAGGAACCTCACATACTGATCTTTTGAAAAACACACATTACCGCAGCAACACACACGTCTTATAATTTAATTTTTCTTTTTTACCCTGGGATCAGATTTTTCCTCCAAGCTGAGCTCAGCCCCGGGGGTTTTTATCAGAGGTTTAATCACAGATTCATCAACATATTCTGCTTCACACTTAAAAACTGTCACTTCCTGCTTTTCTCTGTCTGATGTCGCTAAGGACGGCTTCTTAATCTGGTTATTTTATGGGTACCAGCCTGATCCTATCCGTAGTGCAGAGTACTGATCCACTTCAAATTGGATGGTACCATGTTTTGGTACCGAAACGCGTCCTTGTGATGAGGGAGAGGCAGAGGGAGTGATTAGGAACATGTTACATTGAAAAGCTTTGAAAATTAAAAAACAAATTAATATTTATTTCCACATAAACACACACAGGAACTGAAAGTTGGAACTGTTGAGTACTGATACCGATCACCAGGTCCTGGGTCTGGTACCGTATCAGGTCTGGTTTCAGAGGTGAACAGTCCCATCCATAGATGTCTCTGTGCTCCAGTAAACACTGCTGAGGAGTGTACTGAGCTCCTGGTCCGTTTTCTTTTCGTACTGAGCATGCCCAGTTTTTCCTCTGGACGGGAACGCTGTACGGTGGCTGCATCAGGACAATCCAAACTGTCCCCCATCAACAGCTGTTCACGCCGCTCTGTTACAAACCTGACAGCTGTTCAGAGAACACCTGGATCAGTAAAGGTGAGCCAGGTGCTGCTGTAGGTGGGCCCAGCTCAACAAAGGAAAAACTCCATGAAATCAGTGACTCCTGTCAACGTGTCGTGCTGTTTGTTTGTTTGTTTGTTTCGTTTGTTAATTGTTTTGTTGACAGTGTGTGAGAACTTCATGTCGGGGTCCTGCTCCCTCTGTCAGGATGATAATAAACATGAACACCCACTCACTGTGACAGGTAAAAGCCTTTCTCTGAAGAAGAATCAGTGACTTAGATTAACGAATGTTGCTGTGGAGGAATAATTTTCACCTGAGGATTAATTTAAATTTGTTTTGAAAGTCTGATCTCCTGAAGGAAAGCGCTCCTCCTCAGTCTGCTGCAGTTTCTTCGAGCTGGTGGCGCCACCTGTTGGATGTCAGGTGCATTAGTTAGAGCTTCAACAAGTGCATCCACGAGTCTTTAAAAACACAGGGAGAGGGAGCTGTAGTGACCGACAGGGGGCGTACTGAGGCCACGAGAAACAAGCGGAGGGTGGAGGCGTATTTCTCCTAAAAGAAGCGCAGAAACATTTACAGTGCGCAGTAAAACATCTGAGGGAGCGTCTGGTTGAAATTCTCAGAAAAGATGTGACAGGTGGAAAATAAAACCAGAGGATCATTCTGATGTTTCCCCCTGAGGCTGATGAGCTGAGGTGACTGTGAGGAGCTGGTTGGGAGAAAAAGCTGAACTCAGAGAGGAGGAGGAGATCAGCTCCTCCTAAAGTTCCAATAATGAGCCTCAGAGTGGATTCACCTCCTCTGCTTTGAATCTGACACAGGGCTTTTTAACAGTCAGCACATCCCTGCTCTCAGGAGCCAGGCGTGGATCGTGCCTCTGCTCTGTGTGCTCACTGTGTGCATGCACAATCCATACGCGTGCACGTACGTACGGATGCGTGTGCGCGCAGGCGGAGGATCGCCGAGCCCAGCCGTACCGTGCAGCAGGCACAAGCCGCCGGGCGCGCAGGAGAAGCCGCAAAATTCACAGCAGCCGCAACTTGAACCCGCGAGAGGAGCCGAGGGAGCGTCAGGACTTCAGAGCGCACGGTAAGACCCGAGCCGCACCTTTCCCCACCTTTCTCCACCTTTCTCCACCTTTTCCCTCCTTTAGCAGCGCTTTCTGAGCCTTTTGATGGCTTCATCCTCATTCCCCACCCTTTTGTCTGACTCCATCTCTCCGCTCGGGCAGCCGCCGGGGCGCACGCCGCTCGGGCTGACGGAGGTCTGAGACAAAGAGAGCGTCGGATCAGACAAAGGAGACGGAGCAGGACCCGGGCGGAGGGCATGATTTAGGGGGTCCGGGCTTTATTCAGCCTCTTTGCTCCTTCTCCAGGAGGACGACGTGCACGCGCTTCAAAAAGGGGTGTGTTCAGTCTGGAGCGCACGCGCTTCATCCTCACACACATTCCGCTTTTGCTCATTTTCACACTTTCATTGAGGGAAAACGGCGCGTGGAGCGTCCCCTCGCGCGCTCGGTGCGCCCTTTGATCTGGATCGATCAATCTGAATTTGTTTACCGTTATATAATTTCTCCATGTTGCTAGGCAACGCGGAGGGAGCCCCCCCCCCCCCCCCCCCCCCCCCCCCCCCTCATATTTTACATCCAGCAAGCATTTCAACACGCAGAAATAAGACAGACCCCACCTCTTTGTCTGTGTGGAGGTGTGACAACACACACACACACACACACACACACACACACACACACACACACACACACACACACACACACACACACACACACATAGGATTATGTCATGATTCAGATGAATTATTGATGTCATATTTCTCTTTTATTGCACCGAGGAGGAGGAGGAGGAGGAGGAGGATTTAGGGGAGCGTGTTTGCAGGGTGATGGAGAATTTAGGGGTTGTACCCCCCCCCTCCAGCATTAAGTTCACGCTTTCATCTCGCTCCAGCTGCGGCTGCGTCGATGTCTGAAGCTTTTCCTGCTCCGAGTCAAACTTTATTAGCCATCCTCCGTCGCTTAATTGCCTGGTCCTTTGTTTGCCGCGGCACGCATGCGCAGTGGTAGAAGGGTGTGGATGGGAGAGATGCCACCTTGCCTATCAATAGGATGGAGGCGAAGAGGAGGAGAAGGAGGAGGAGGAGAAGGAGGAGGGTCGCGATCAGATTCCTGCTTCGTTTCTTTATTATTTCCACTTTTTTTATTCGTGATGGACAGAAGAATGTTTCCTCCACTGAAGTGTGTGTGTGTGTGTGTGTGTGTGTGTGTGGTGTGTGTGTGTGTGTGAGTGTGTGTGTGTGTGTGTGTGTGTGTGTGTGTGTGAGTGTGGGTGTGTGTGTGTGTGTGTGTGTGTGTGTGTGTGTGTGTGTGTGTGTGTGTGTGTGTGTGTTCTGTAACCCTGAGGCTTTGCTGCCTGATTCAGGAACATTTGTGTTTGTTGTGCAGCGTTTTCGTCGTTTCCGTTCTTAAAGGTGGAGAAAATGATTTCAGACAAAGACAGAAATGAAATGGTGACATCGATTTGCCTTTTTCATTTCTGACAGCTGTACACACACCGTCCTGGTTGGCCACACACACTGAGCTGCCCTGCTGGTGGCTGAAACACACGGTGTCTGCTCCTTTATGTAATTTAGCGGCCGCCCTGTGAGGAGTCTGGAGCGATGCTGTCTGCTCTCCTCAGTCTGACTTCAGGTCTCTCAGCTGTGTGAGCTTCACCTCTTTGCCATGGCAGTGAGCTCCATCACCTGCGTGAGCTTTCACTCCTGAAGAACAGAAACCCTCAGACAGGAGTGACTCTCCTGAAACTCCACAGAAACCATCGTCCTCAACTCTGAAATCAGATATTTCTTCCCTGTCGTGAGTTTGAGCCCCTGATCTGAAGTACGTCACCCACAGAAACTCGTCAACACGTCTGATTTCTCCCAGGAGAACACAAATCCATTTATGGCACGTCACGTTTCCAATGACAGCGCCGTGTAACGCCACTTTGCATCCTGGGAAAACTTGTCTGGGACAAAGAAAAGTTGAGTTTAAAATGAGCTCCAAATGCAGGCCTCAGCTCTGAAACACATCAACACTACCAGCTCTGACCACAGGTGTCACTGTAGTCAACGCCACACAGACCGTCCTCACAAAGGCAGACTTTTTTAAACAGCGTGAAAAAACAGTTTGAGTCCACTGTTGGTGAAACTTCCATCAGCACTCATATAGCCTATCGTCTGTCGTCCAATCAGAGCTGGTGGATCGTCTGACGTCCAATCAGAGCTCAGGGAATGTCTGACGTCCAATCAGAGCTCAGGGATTGTCTGTTGTCCAATCAGAGCTCAGGGATTGTCTGTCGTCCAATCAGAGCTCATGGTTTGTCTGTCGTCCAATCAGAGCTCATGGTTTGTCTGTCGTCCAATCAGAGCTCATATATTGTCTGTCGTCCAATCAGAGCTGGTTTAGAAAGAAGTGTTGAGTGAGGTCATTGACAGCAGCGTCAGACTAAACCTCACGGTCAGAGTCAAACGTTACCTGCTCTCAGCATGAAAACACCTTTTTGTTCCTTTGCAGTTACAGCAGTCCGTCACTATGGCAACCTTAAAGGTACAGCTGCTGTGCTCAGGTGGTTTCAGCCTGAAGGAGACTGATCTGGTCTTTCTGGTGTTGGGTACAAAGTGTGTCGTCTTGTTAGTATACAGGCGAGATCTGACATTATAATTCATCGATAATGTATCGAGCTCTCTGATTGGTTCATGGGCAGCCATGTGACTGCCATGTTTGATTCTACCTGCGGTCCTTCTTTAATGTTTTTGCCTCTGTGACGTCTGTTTTCACTCACTTCAGACAGCGAGTGGTGAAAAATAAGTGGTCAGAAAATGAAAGACGTGCGTCCTCGCTGTCTGGCTGCTGATTGGCTCTCGTAAATCCAGTGAGTCCACTCATTCATCCTGCTGGACGGAGAGACAAACAGACACCTGCAGAGAAGTTATGACGGTGACTCATCCATTACTGCCGCCCGCCGCTGTCAGATGCTCACTGTGTGTGTGTGTGTGTGTGTGTGTGTGTGTGTGTGTGTGTGTGTGTGTGTGTGTGTGTGTGTGTGTGTGTGTGTGTATGTGTGTGTGTATGTGTGTGTGTGTGTAAGAAAGAAGAGCCATCCTGTCTGACGCGTAAACCTTCTCCTCCTCCTGTCTGATGATCAGATCACCGATGTGAACAGACTGAATGTCAAAGTGCTCGTTCTGCAAGCGTCAAATACTTTGATCACCCTGGATTAAGACGATACTAGACTGTGTGTGTGTGTGTGTGTGTGTGTGTGTGTGTGTGTGTGTGTGTGTGTGTGTGTGTGTGTGTGTGTGTGTGTGTGTGTTTGTGTGTGTGTGTGTGTGTTTAAAATTGTGTTTTGCTGCTGGTTGAGTCCCATTTCTTGCTTCCACCATCTTTACAGCGAGTCCCTTTACGTGGCGTCAGCGCGACCCCGGATCCTTTGTATGAAATACTGAGTTCTGATTGGTGGTCACACAGCAACGTAGCGTAAAAGTGGTTTGTTACTTCTTGATAACAGACTGATGCTTTGAACGACTCATCCATAGGGAGGCATGTGACTGTGATGTGGGTTGATGCTGTTAATTTGTTGATTTTTTTTCACGCCAGGTTTGTCTCCTAACCGTCACTGGGTGACTGTGGGTTTGATCCCAGACTCCAGGAGACTGACGGTAACCGTCACTGGGTGACTGTGGGTTTGATCCCAGACTCCAGGAGACTGACGGTAACCGTCACTGGGTGACTGTGGGCTTGATCCCAGACTCCAGGAGACTGACGGTAACCGTCACTGGGTGTCTGTGGGTTTGATCCCAGACTCCAGGAGACTGATGGTAACCGTCACTGGGTGACTGTGGGTTTGATCCCAGACTCCAGGAGACTGACGGTAACCGTCACTGCGCACAGAGCAGGTGGAGTTTTCTGGTCAACGATCTCCGTCCATGATGTAAACTGACTGAGCCGATGCCACCAATGAGGGCGACATGTGTGACTCAGCAGCAGTGAGCTCCTGTGAAACGGGCTCTGAAATCAAAGTTATGGTTTAAAAAAATCTGCTGTCAGTGGACACAGGCCCTTAATGTGAGTAACTTCAGCTAAATTAGCTGATTTACAGTAAATATTTGACGTGAACACTAATTTCAGCAGAGGGAATAATGTTAGTGGACACAGGCCCTTGACCTTGAGTTCCTGTAGAAAAGAAGACTAAAGTTTCCTGTTCATGTGGACACAGCTTTAAATGCGGGAGTAAAGAGCTGATTCAGCTGAGAAAAACTGCTGCAGAAACACATTTGCAACTCCCAACAGTGGTAGCCTGTGAAATGGTCTATGCAAATGATTTGGATGGGGGGGGGGCTGCTTGTTGTGGAAACAGGCCCTTAGAGCATGTGATAATGGCTTAATCCATCATTTATAGAAACACTACAGTCAATCAGGAAATATTGTCATGGCTCAAACTATGAGAGGAAGTTGCTAATTTAAGCAGAGAGAATAATGATAAAAGGCTACACATCAGAAGATTAAAGTTCCCCAACAATAAAATTGTTGCTCAAACTTTGAGAGAGGCAGACTGATTTCAGCAGTAGTTATGTCTTTAATGCTCTGTTTAAAGTTGTAGGTCAGAAAAGCTATTGTCAGTGGACACAGGCCCTAAATGGGCTCATGATTAGCACAGCAGACGTAGTAGTCAGTGGACACAGGCCCTTAATGGGCCCTTTATTAACACAGCAGACCTAGCTGTCAGTGGACACAGGCCCTTAATGGGCTCTTTATTAACACAGCAGACCTAGCTGTCAGTGGACACAGGCCCTAAATGGGCTCATGATTAGCACAGCAGACCTAGCTGTCAGTGGACACAGGCCCTTAATGGGCTCTTTATTAACACAGCAGACCTAGCTGTCAGTGGACACAGGCCCTTAATGGGCTCTTTATTAACACAGCAGACCTAGCTGTCAGTGGACACAGGCCCTAAATGGGCTCATGATTGGCACAGCAGACCTAGCTGTCAGTGGACACAGGCCCTAAATGGGCTCATGATTGGCACAGCAGACCTAGCTGTCAGTGGACACAGGCCCTAAATGGGCTCATGATTAGCACAGCAGACCTAGCTGTCAGTGGACACAGGCCCTTAATGGGCTCTTTATTAACACAGCAGACCTAGCTGTCAGTGGACACAGGCCCTTAATGGGCTCTTTATTAACACAGCAGACCTAGCTGTCAGTGTGAACACAGCTCAAACGGTGACAGACTTCAGGATGATGGTCAGCTCCTCTCTGCCACAGGCCGTGCTGGTTTTGCTTGCAGGAGGCCTCGGTGCTGTGCAGACGTCTCCTGTGTTGTATCAGCTGAGGTGTGAAATGGGGAAGTGAAGTTTCTGGACAGCAGCCAGTTTCTGCTCCTGTTGTTTGACAGAGCGGCGCTCTGCGGTGTGAAGGTATGAATGTTAAACGTCGGCTGATTGTTTATTCTCTCTGAAGAGTCCGGGGGCCTCGGGGTGCCTGAACAAGTTGGTGTTTCACACTTGTGGCTCTGAAGCCTGCGCGTGTTGAAAGCGTCTCTGTTTGGGAAACGATAAGTGTGCGTTCCTGCAGCTCGCCGGCCTGACAGGAATGAGGAAGCGAGATATGGCGATTTCATGCAGAGGAAGCGTGACGCTGTGTATTAATGACTGGAAACTTCTCCACAGCTTATTTTGGTGCTGTTTACGCTGAAGTGGAGTCTCAGGGCGACCGAGGTCATGTGACGGTCTTTGGTAAATCTTCATTTCCTGACAGTGCGCTCCTCTGCGGCCCTCCGTTTACATCTGCCCGTCTTTTTATAGCTGCTGTGAGGAGAGGCAGAGAGCCCAGTGTGTGCGGGAACACTTCAGGTCACGGCTCCCTGTCCTCGGGGAGAGGAGGGGAGACGGTGGTTTTAGGGAGCTGAAGGAGGACTCAGTCCAGTATCTGAGGTCTTAGAAAGGACCCTGCTCCTGTTTTGGCCTGATGGAGCCAGAGGTTGACTGTAATTAAGACCAGAGACCAGAGGTCAGCTCGACGTTAACACTCTTAAGATTCTGAAAAAGTGGCGTCCGGCTCCTCCCTGTGTCCTGCCTGATCCGGTCCCTTCGCAGGTTTTTGACGGCCGTGCAACGCGTCCTCGTCCCTCGGCAGCTCTTTCACCGTGAGCGCCATCTGTCACATCGCGCCTCGTTTTCCAGGAAATTACAGCTCAAACCCAAAGTGACAACGTTATCCGATCTGTAGCCCAGCGGGGCCAGGATGAACTCTGCAGTCTGAGCGCGCTCTCTGCTGAATCCTGAAATCCACTCAGACACTCTCTGACTGCGACTCTCACTCACTGGTCCTCCTGGGTTTTAAAGGGGGGCGTTAAAGGGACAGTCTGGATGTTTTTCCTCTGCTCACCTGTCCTCTTACACAGGGGATGTTTGGAGTGTGTGAGAGAGTTTGTGACTTAAAAACAGGATCTCTGATCAGAGTTGTCTCTGAAAGTCTCTCAGCTCAGGAGGAATCTGTCCGTACGCCCAGCTCCAGCTCTTTTCTGTCCCAGGACGGACTGGTGTCCCCTCAGGAGACAGGACGAGTCATCATCAACCGCTGGACTGAATGACTGAGTGACTGAATGACTGAGTGACTGAGTGACTGAATGACTGAGTGACTGAATGACTGAATGACTGAATGACTGAGTGACTGAATGACTGAATGACTGAGTGACTGAGTGACTGAGTGACTGAATGACTGAATGACTGAGTGACTGAATGACTGAGTGACTGAATGACTGAATGACTGAGTGACTGAGTGACTGAATGACTGAGTGACTGAGTGACTGAGTGACTGAATGACTGAGTGACTGAATGACTGAATGACTGAATAATTGAGTGACTGAGTGACTGAGTGACTGAATGACTGAATGACTGAATAATTGAGTGACTGAGTGACTGAGTGACTGAATGACTGAATGACTGAATGACTGAATGACTGCACACAGTCCGAGTAACAGATCAGACAGACCTGAAATAAAAGCTGACACTTTAGTCTAAAACCTTCAGGCTGTGAAAACTTTATCTGCACATTTGTCAGAGAATTCACTAGAAATGGAATGCGGCCATGACCTGTGGATCATTATCTGCTGCGTCTCAAAGAGTGACTTACAACGTGTTTTAAGTAAATCCAAACACTGAGGCCTGCAGCTCTGTGCACTTTGCTCCACCTGACTGTGTCCGAGACAAGCTGTTAGCATCTCCACGCTAAGCTGAGCTGAGCTGAGCTGAGCTAAGCTGAACTAAGCTGAGCTGAGCTAAGCTGAGCTGAGCTGAGCTGAGCTGAACTGAACTGAACTAAGCTGAGCTGAGCTGAGCTGAGCTGAGCTAAGCTGAGCTGAGCTGAGCTGAGCTAAGCTGAGCTGAGCTGAGCTGAACTAAGCTGAGCTGAACTAAGCTGAGCTGAGCTGAGCTGAGCTAAGCTGAGCTAAACTGAACTGAACTAAGCTGAGCTGAGCTGAGCTGAGCTGAGCTGAGCTAAGCTGAGCTAAGCTGAGCTAAGCTGAGCTGAGCTGAGCTAAGCTGAACTGATCTGAGCTAAGCTGAGCTGAGCTGAGCTAAGCTGAACTGATCTGAGCTAAGCTGAGCTGAGCTGAGCTAAGCTGAGCTGAACTAAGCTGAGCTAAGCTGAGCTGAGCTAAGCTGAGCTAAACTGAACTGAACTAAGCTGAGCTGAGCTGAGCTGAGCTGAGCTGAGCTGAGCTAAGCTGAGCTGAGCTGAGCTAAGCTGAACTGATCTGAGCTAAGCTGAGCTGAGCTGAGCTGAGCTGAGCTGAGCTAAGCTGAACTGATCTGAGCTAAGCTGAGCTGAGCTGATCTGAGCTAAGCTGAACTGAGCTGAGCTGAGCTGAGCTGAGCTGAGCTAAGCTGAGCTGAGCTGAGCTGAGCTGAGCTGAGCTGAGCTGAGCTGAGCTGAGCTGAGCTGAGCTGAGCTAAGCTGAGCTGAGCTGAGCTGAACTAAGCTAAGCTGAGCTGATCTGAGCTAAGCTGAACTGAGCTGAGCTGAGCTGAGCTGAGCTGAACTGAGCTGATCTGAGCTAAGCTGAACTGAGCTGATCTGAGCTAAGCTGAACTGAGCTGAGCTAAGCTGAGCTGAGCTGAGCTAAGCTGAACTGAGCTGATCTGAGCTGAACTGAGCTGAACTGAGCTGAACTGAGCTGAACTGAGCTGAACTTCCCTGTATCTGTGAGAAAACAGTTAAAGTTGACCTCTTTAACTTTTGTTGTGTTGTGGTGTTTGTCTCAGTGTTTTTATGTGTGGTATATTATTCACTTGCAAATGGTGTGACACCCACAGGCCACCGTACCAAAGGGCCAAAAATGGGGACGGGCTTATTTCTTTTCTTGTTATACTCACCACTTCCTGTAACTCTCCAAAAATCATGGCGTTGATAAGAAAAAGGGCTGAAAAAAGTAAAATGACCCCCATCCCTCTACAGGTCACTTCCTGTCAGTTAAGTCAGCCATGCCCTTATATGGGCAAAACCCCAAAGTTTGGTATCTTCAAAATAAAAAGTTATGAAAGGTTCTTAGAGAAACGGGCAGTCCAGACCCTGAGCGTTTCAGGTCCAGGCTGTGAACATGTTTGATACGCAGTGAAGATCCTCTCTCTGAAGGAGAGTGGACGTGGCCTCTGCTCTCTCTGCAGCCAGCCTCTGGTGGACACTCGATGAACTGCAGTTTTATGCACTTCTACATCAGCTCCATGTTTGCAGACGAGACTTGGCAGTTTGGTTTAAACATGACAGTGAAGTGAGGTGTGCTCTCCCCGCCTCAGGCTTTGGTGTTCCTCATGAGCAGGTGGAAGGACAGGGAGCGCTCAGAAACCAGCAAATATAACTGAACGCATGAAGACAAATCACTCTTCAGATGAGAGTGGCCGTGACTGATGGCGTGATAAAGAGACAGCCCAGAGACGTTTATCAGAAAACACACTCCTGTGTCCTCACACTCCTCCCTGAGACCCTGAAGGCTGCAGAGTCTCTGTACTCAGATCTCCAACGGTCCAAAGACGGAGCCGTGGAGGAACAACGGGAAGGTAAAACAGGGTTTAGACAGCTAGGTGCTCGACCCTCTGTGTGTGTGTGTGTGTGTGTGTGTGTGTGTGTGTGTGTGTGTGTGTGTGTGTGTGTGTGTGTGTGTGTGTGTGTGTGTGTCGCAGTCCCAGTTCTGTCAGCTCCCATCAAGCAGTGACAAAGTGACGACAGGAGGAAATAACGGGACCATCTCAGAGTTTTCTCCGCTCGGTGTGAGGCGGGTGGAGCTGGTCTCTGAGCTGGGCCTGGGAGGACGAGCGTCTACGTGAGTGTCACACACACACCGGGTCTGAAGCGATGGATGTTTGAGGAGAAGTGAGTTCACTCTTAAAAAGTTTGATCTGAATTCAACATTCAGTGGATTAGCTCTGAATTTCTCAGACGTCTTCATCCACAGGAAGATGAACTCCTTCAGCGCTGAACTCTGTAAACGTGGGGTTCAGGGCCCGCTGTGGGTTCTTTGTCTGGCTCAGCTGGAGCACAGTTGGTACCAGGACCACCATTAGAGGCCGTCTAGACTGAGTGCCCTGGGTGAATCCAGGCTGTCTGGTGGTGCTGGGTGATGCTCGTCCCCGCTCTCACCCCCCCCGTGGCTCTTTTCTGGGGTTAGCTGGAGTTTAGAGTCGACTTTGGCCCCGGCTCCTTGTCTGTCCTGCCGCAGAGCGAGTGCTCTCTCTCTGTCTCTGTCTCTCTGTTGTGGCTGGAGACAGCGGACGCCCGCCACCTCCAATTTCACTCCAGCGGTGTCTGGCTGCGGGCTGCCGACGCGCTGGTGACAGGGGTCATGTAGACGGACGCTGAGCGGGCCAGTTTGTCCGGGCCAGTTTGTCCGGGGCAGCCGGCCCGTCGCTCAGACAAACGGAGGGAACGAGGCCAGAGAGGATCTCTGAGTCTGCGGCTGTGTCTGTGAGAAACAGATGCACTTTGTGTCGTGGAAACGCCGCCTGGAGACGCTTTCTCCAGCTGTGACTGCGTCTTTGGCTGGAGACGCAGCAGAGACCTGATCCAGCTCGTGTCTGCGTGACCCACATCTGCACAAAGGAGGGCCGGCTGTGGAGGTCTCAGCTCTGACAGGAACAGATCCAGCCTCAGCAGGAAGTGGTTCTGAAAGGGGAAGCAGAGACGAGTGAAACATGTTTTGTCTGTGAGCTCGCCGTCCCCTCCGCCGTCTGAGCGACCCTTTCCCTCCCTCAGGACTCAGATTTATGGAGCGATGTTACAGATGATCCCATGAAGGAGCTTTATGTTTCCTGTGTGCTCGGCTCGAGCTGGTAAAGCAGGTCGTAAACGTCACACAAGAGTCCTCAGAAAGCCATCAGTAGTTATTTCCTCCTAACACACAGTTTGTGTCAAACCCAGAGGCTGTCTGAACAAAGCACATGGATCAAACTTAAAGAGGGGTACCGTGCTGTTTGTCAGTCTTTATTCTGTCCCCCTGGTGCCCCCTAAGCATCTTTACATGATTTACTGTTAAAAAAAACTTATTAATTTTCTCTCAAGGGTGTTGTAGATAACCAAATTTTTAGCATTTGTCACTTTAAGGCTCTCTGCTCGGCTACCCCCCTTCCCTCTGATTGGCCAGCACTCTGAAGGACCTGACAGGGGCGGGGCTATGAGCAAATCTTGGTGTTCAAGACCCTACCCCTCAATATTGTGGTGAGGAGGTCCTGATGTGATGACCTCACCATTTCAGCAGGTCTCATGAAGGTCTTGTGATATTTTCAGACAAATTCAGGAATACATAGCATTTTAGAAAAAATGTGCAAGGTCAGTACCAACATCCAGCATTTATACTTTATATCCATGTCTATCACATCAGTAAGCAGAACACCCCCTCTTTAATCATGAATAAAACCCCTCTTTAAACATGGACAACACCCCCTCTTTAAACATAGAGAACATCCCCTCTTTAAACATGGAGAATACCCCCTCTTTAAACATGGACAACACCCCATCTTTAATTGTGGAGAATACCCCCTCTTTAAACATGAAGAATACCCCCTCTTTAATTGCGGAGAATACCCCTCTTTAAACATGGAGAATACCCCCTCTTTAATCATGGAGAACACCCCTCTTTAAACATGGAGAACACCCCCTCTTTAAACATGGAGAACACCCCCTCTTTAATCATGGTGAATAACCCCTCTTTAATCATGGTGAATACCCACTCTTTAATCATGGTGAATAACCCCTCTTTAATCATGGTGAATACCCACTCTTTAATCATGGTGAATACCCCTCTTTAAGCATGGTGAATACCCCCTCTTTAATCATGGTGAATACCCACTCTTTAATCATGGTGAATAACCCCTCTTTAATCATGGTGAATACCCACTCTTTAATCATGGTGAATAACCCCTCTTTAATCATGGTGAATACCCACTCTTTAATCATGGTGAATAACCCCTCTTTAATTGTGGAAAATACCCCTCTTTAATTGTGGAGAATACCCCCTCTTTAAACATGGAGAATACCCCTCTTTAATCATGAAGAATACCCCCTCTTTAATTGTGGGGAATACCCCCTCTTTAACATGGTGAATACCCCTCTTTAAACATGAGAGTGTTCTGTTGCAGTGCAGCTCTACAGCAGCTCATTGAAACACATTTCAGAACTCTGGCTCTGAGGGAGGTTTCACCTGGAGGCAGGAAACTGTTGGGGCCATCTGTCATATCCCGACCTACAGAAACGTCTGTCGTCAATGTGTTGGAAACCCAACAGGAAGTCGGCCATTTCTGTTTGACACAGGGTCCAAATGTTTTTAGTTTTATCAAAGCAGGAATGACACTTTGACATAGTCTACACCATTTTAGTTTTAGAGGTCTGACAGTCTGCACTGGTCCAGTCTGCACTGGTCCAGTCTGCACTGGTCCAGTCTGCACAGGTCCAGTCTGCACAGGTCCAGTCTGCACAGGTCCAGTCTGCACTGGTCCAGTCTGCACAGGTCCAGTCTGCACTGGTCCAGTCTGGACCAGGACCGCTCCTTTGGATCCTGTTTAAAGTGCAGGAAATCAGAATATGAGGAAGTTTCCAGTTTCTGTGGCAGACTCTGATTCCTGGAAAGCCCTGGAAGCTGAGGAACGCCAGCAGCCATGTGAAATATTAATATGTGCGTTTTATCGCTGCCAGCCCGTTAAAACCCACTTACCATCAGAACTGCTCCAGAACCTTCCCAGAAATGTTGCTCGGCTCTGATCCGCCCAGAGGAACCCACTCCCCTCGTCCCCTCAGCCCTGCAGAGGTATCGATCGCTGTCGGACCCGCCTGGCTCCAGGTAGAGACCGGGGCCTCGGGGACCGGAGCAGACGGAGGGAAGGAGGAAAGAGAGGGACGCTGGGCCTCACCAACGCTGCAGCGCTATTGATCGACACGAGAGACGGACGCAGAGCTGAAACTAAGACAAGAAGAACAGAGTACTACAGTCTGAAACCGTCCTCACATGGGGTCCAGACCTCAGTCCATCATCTGATCCACCTGAGATTGCTGACTCCACCTCCTGGGTCTGGTGTTCGGTCAGAGAGGAAGAGAAAAGGTCATCAGACGTCTGGGAGTCTGGTTCTTCTCCTTTGGTTTAATATTTTTGATTTTAACCTGACACCAAAGAGCCCCCCCCCTCTGTGTGTGTCACAGACACACCTGATGTGTGTGTGTGTGTGTGTGTGTGTGTGTGTGTGTGTGTGTCACAGACACACCTGATGTGTGTGTGTGTCACAGAAACACCTGATGTGTGTGTGTGTATTACAGACCTGATGTGTGTGTGTGTTACAGACAGACCTGGTGTGTGTGTGTGTGTGTGTGTGTGTGTGTGTGTGTGTGTGTGTGTGTGTGTGTGTGTGTCACAGACACACCTGATGTGTGTGTGTGTGACACAGAAACACCTGATGTGTGTGTGTGTATTACAGACCTGATGTGTGTGTGTGTTACAGACAGACCTGGTGTGTGTGTGTGTGTGTGTGTGTGTGTGTGTGTGTTACAGACACACCTGATGTGTGTGTGTGTGTATTAAAGACCTGATGTGTGTGTGTGTGTATTACAGACCTGATGTGTGTGTGTGTATTACAGACCTGATGTGTGTGTGTGTTACAGACAGACCTGGTGTGTGTGTGTGCGCGCGCGCGCGCGCGTGTGTGTGTGTGTGTGTGTGTGTGTGTGTGTGTGTGTGTGTGTGTGTGTGTGTGTGTGTGTGTGTGTGTGTGTGTGTGTGTGTGTGTGTGTGTGTGTGTGAGTAGAGTTTGAAGTGAACAGGTGTGATGGTTTGTGGGGACAATGACAGGATTGATTAAGTCCAGGTCTTTGTTGGACGGTGTTTGTGGAGCGGCCTCTCGTCTCCATAAGGTCTTTGTTGGATCCTGTTTGTGGAGCGGACTCTCGTCTCCGTCAGGTCTTTGTTGGATCCTGTTTGTGGAGCGGCCTCTCGTCTCCATCAGGTCTTTGTTGGATGGTGTTTGTGGAGCGGACTCTCGTCTCCATAAGGTCTTTGTTGGATCCTGTTTGTGGAGCGGACTCTCGTCTCCATCAGGTCTTTGTTGGATCCTGTTTGTGGAGCGGACTCTCGTCTCCATAAGGTCTTTGTTGGATCCTGTTTGTGGAGCGGACTCTCGTCTCCGTCAGGTCTGCGGTCGATCACTGAACACCTGTTGAGGATTTTCAGGTGGAGCGTTGTTCTCCTCCCTGTGCGCTGAAAACAAACTGTGGTCACATCGCTCAGTTCATGCAGAGACGTGTTTGTTCGCTGCATTGTTTGAATTCTCTCCCTTTCCACCAACGAGCCTGCAGGACAGTTCGTCACTGCAGCCATGACACGGACTGACCTACAGGGGGCAGCGTGAGCTCGGCTGCTGTTTGTCTCTGAGAGCCGGCAGAACATGGAGTGACAGACATTCAGGACGTGAACTCGTCTGCATCGACGTTATCTCACAAACTTCAGACCCGTTCACGACAAGAAACACCGCATACAGCTGGTGTCTGGACCAGGAACTAAGTCATCATCTGCTGAAACAGGAACTGCAGAACCAGATTTATTGTTAGGCCTGTTAGTCAGAAAACCAGAAGGACAGTTAGTCAGAGGCCTGTTAGTCAGAAAGACTGTGAGTCAGATAACCAGAGAGCCCTCCAGTCAGAGGACTATTAGTCATTAGACCTGTTAGTCATGAAGTTAGTTTGGATCGAAGAAACCTGACCAAATCTAAACTAATTCTCTGACTAACAGGCCTTTTGGAAACAGGCTGATCCCATATTGTTGCAGATTTAAACTTGTTTAATTCTGATTCAGAGTCAGGCAGTTTGGTCAAACTGGGATTACTTCATCTTTGGCAGCAGCCCCAAGTGGACACTTGAGGAACTGCAGCTTTTACACCTGAAGGTTTGCTTCACTTCTCAGTAAACCAGGTCGTAGCTGAGTTTCAGCCCATGGCCTGATGTATTCTAGTGTTTCCTCTTGTTGGTATCGTCGTCTGGAGGAAGAGATGTTCAGTTTGTGCTGTTGGGGTGAGTGTGAGATTTAAAGTTACTGTCATGGTGAAGTTCAGTGTTTCCTCTGACGGTGAAGTTCAGTGTTTCCTCTGAAGGTGAAGTTCAGTGTTTCCTCTGACAGTGAAGTTCAGTGTTTCCTCTGACGGTGAAGTTCAGTGTTTCCTTTGACGGTGAAGTTCAGTGTTTCCTCTCATGGTGAAGTTCAGTGTTTCCTCTGACGGTGAAGTTCAGTGTTTCCTCTCACGGTGAAGTTCAGTGTTTCCTCTGACGGTGGATCGTTCAGCCTGCTTTAAGCCTTAAAGGTGACTTCAACATCCAAACTTTCTGGACTAAGTTAAATGAAATTTAGAAGCTGGAGACATGCTCCAGACATTTTTCACTTCATGTTGCTGATAAAACACAAAACAAGAAAAGTCTGCAGCTTCACTTCCTTCCCTCTTTATCAAAGTCTTTCTCTGAGAACCTGAGTACAGGACCAGGACTCGGTATCAGCAGGATACTAAAAACACTCTGTTGTTCCAGGATGAGACGTCTGTATGTGTTTGCCCCAATCTAAGATGGTGGATGATCATCTAAATGCTACCGTTACACAGATGGTCGTGTCTTAGGCCCTAAACATCAGATGTGGGTCATCGGGGAAATACTGGAGATTTTTTTTTAACATTCCAGTTTAACAACTTCTGCTCTGCAACAAAAAGCAGCAAATCGAGGTTTTTCCTCCGCCCTCTTCTCTCAGGCTGACTCTGCTGTTTCTGATGATTTGAGAACGAGACCAGAAAACGGTTTGTGATTACTGCCCCGACAGCCAGACGCTCTTATCCCCACAGATCCAGGACTTCAGGACGTCTGCCAGAAGACGCAGCATGTCCCACATTCAACACGGACAAAGACAACAGCTGATCAGCCTGAACAGCTGATCCAGCACACACACGGCCTTCCTGTAAGACCAAACAGTGCCGGTCATTGTGTGGGCGTAGACCGTGCTCTGTGCAGCGGGCGGAGAGCAGACAGCGAGCTCTGACAGGAAGTGTTGGTCCTGAGAGTATGACTAAGACCTCTGACCAGACAGTGCCTGGGTGTGACAACAGACTGCTCAGGATCCACAGGCCGGGCCCATCCCCTCCATCCCCTCCATCCCCTCCATCCCCTCCAGGCCTGTAGGGGGAGCTAGAGCCCATCCCCTCCATCCCCTCCAGGCCTGTAGGGGGAGCTAGAGCCCATCCCCTCCATCCCCTCCAGGCCTGTAGGGGGAGCTAGAGCCCATCCCCTCCATCCCCTCTGGTCCTGTAGGGGGAGCTAGAGCCCATCCCCTCCATCCCCTCCATCCCCTCCAGGCCTGTAGGGGGAGCTAGAGCCCATCCCCTCCATCCCCTCCATCCCCTCCATCCCCTCCAGGCCTGTAGGGGGAGCTAGAGCCCATCCCCTCCATCCCCTCCATCCCCTCTGGTCCTGTAGGGGGAGCTAGAGCCCATCCCCTCCATCCCCTCGGGTCCTGTAGGGGGAGCTAGAGCCCATCCCCTCCATCCCCTCCATCCCCTCCGGTCCTGTAGGGGGAGCTAGAGCCCATCCCCTCCATCCCCTCTGGTCCTGTAGGGGGAGCTAGAGCCCATCCCCTCCATACCCTCCATCCCCTCCATCCCCTCCATCCCCTCCGGTCCTGTAGGGGGAGCTAGAGCCCATCCCCTCCATCCCCTCTGGTCCTGTAGGGGGAGCTAGAGCCCATCCCCTCCATACCCTCCATCCCCTCCGGTCCTGTAGGGGGAGCTAGAGCCCATCCCCTCCATCCCCTCTGGTCCTGTAGGGGGAGCTAGAGCCCATCCCCTTCATCCCCTCTGGTCCTGTAGGGGGAGCTAGAGCCCATCCCCTCCATCCCCTCCAGGCCTGTAGGGGGAGCTAGAGCCCATCCCCTCCATCCCCTCCATCCCCTCCGGTCCTGTAGGGGGAGCTAGAGCCCATCCCCTCCATCCCCTCTAGTCCTGTAGGGGGAGCTAGAGCCCATCCCCTCAATACCCTCCATCCCCTCCAGGCCTGTAGGGGGAGCTAGAGCCCATCTCCTCCATCCCCTCTGGTCCTGTAGGGGGAGCTAGAGCCCATCCCCTCCATCCCCTCCATTCCCTCCGGTCCTGTAGGGGGAGCTAGAGCCCATCCCCTCCATCCCCTCCATCCCCTCCGGAGTGGAGTGGATGTGGAGTGGGAACATCCAGTCTAAAAATATGACACTGTGGTATTAAAAACTGCAGTTCCTCAAGCGTCCACTAGAGGCTGGCTGCAGGAACACGAGCAACCACACACACACCCATTCAGAACAGACCGTCTCACTGCAGGAAGTGACAGGTGATCGGCCAGGTGAGATCATTTCTCTACCAGAAACTTCTGTTCAGGGAAGTTTATCCTGTCATCCTGTTTTAAGTTCATTAACTTTGGAGCTTTGCCCATATAAGGGCGTGGCTGACCTGACTGACAGGTGGGCGCCCTGTAGCTGTCTCCAAGGAGACACAAGATCTGCCTCTTTACCTCATCCTGGCTTGAATGAAGCTGTGTCGAGTTCAGCATTTGCAACATGGCCTCTGTCAACATTAAGCTTCAAAACTCTGCATCAGAAACAAATGGGTGACATCACGGAGACTCCGTCCAGGTGATACCCGGCCTACAGCGGGCTCAGCGCAGATACAGAGCTGCACAGCAGACTACTACGATGTCCATTTGATGCAGAAGCATAAACCTTGTTAATCAAGTAAATTACACAGGATCCTTGTCCGGTTCGTCTCTGCTCCCGGCTCGGTTCCAGTTCTGGTCCATGTGGGAACGTACTCTGGTCCCACAGCTGCGTTTCTGGTCTGCTACTGAAGTAGGATCTGGTTTAAAGGTTTAAAACAACACTCTGCAGAAAGTAAAAATGATCATTGAATCCAATCAGTGCTGTGTCAGTGTTTCTAACAGGTCTGACTCTACATCAGCTGATTCACATGTTTGTTCCTGCTCAGTGAGACCTGTTTTCATGTCTCTGAGGAGGACGGTCGGTTGGTTGGATGTTTGAGGAGAAGGAGGCGGTCAGTGATTGGCTGCAGTCCCACCAGGCGCTGCTCTCCCCCTCACGTGCGGGCGGCTCTGTCCTCTGGTGCTTCATGTGTTCATGTTTAGTGTGACAGAGGAGAGATGGTTTCAGCCCCTCGGTAAAAAGAGGCGACTGTGTGAAGTGATCTGGTGTCGTCTGTTTGCGGCTCGGACCTGTTTCCTGAGGAGTGACGCAGAGTTTCAGCAGCTCTCTGAGACAGGAGCTCGCAGGTTCAGACTCCGGCTCGTGCTCCTCTCTGAAACCCAGAGACAACACTAATAAATTGGTTTTATAAATAAATAGCTCTGGCAGACTCGCTGCTATGAAAACACCGGGGAGTTCTGGCTACACTTCGCAGCGCTGCTAATTGAGAGGATTCGCAGCGCGTTTGACAGATTGAGTGGACTGCAGCGCGTTGCATGATTTAGGGGACGGAGCGGCGAGATGCCAGAGTGAAAACATTTCAGAGGGTTGGCAGGATGGAGCTGCGCTCAGAGGAGGAGGAGGAGGAGGAGGAGGAGGCTCTGTGCGTCACTTTCTGCCGTCTACATGTTTGGACCGATGGTCGCAGTGAGGGGGGGGGGGCTGTTGAACTGCTCAAAGAGCCGGACGGTTCACGTGGAGGTCAGCTGGGAGTCAGAAAATGAGTCTGAGCTTCTGATTGGTCTGTGGTCATGACCTGAACAAAGGGAGCAAAGTGTCATGGACGCTAACGAGCCACAAACGACCGGCGTGAAGTGAGCGGCGCCGGTGGAGAGGAAGAGAAGTGGGACAAAAAACATAGTTTGACATCACCCTGAAAGAAAGGTGTAGAGTAACCTGAAGCATCCGTGTGGAGGAACCCCTCATTAACACTTCACCGTGTCACAGGTTTCAGGGTCTCCTCAGGCTGAGCTGCTTACAGGGAGACCGTCACACCTCTCAAATCTGTCACAGATTAAAACTTTAACCAGAGAGTTTATTTCATCCACCAGGAACACACCACGTGTCTGTGGCCCAGCGCCGCTCTGTGGCGTGTTGACCTCGTATGTCTGCTGTCGGCTGTGTGTTCAGTCTGGCTCGTATCCCCACCCCAATGATGATCCTCTGCTGGTTCTTTTTGGGCTGTAAAAGCTGAGACCTGCTGACTCCTGGTCCGGCTCCTCTCATTATGTCGTTGTAGATAAAAACCATCTGATTCAGACACAATTTGTTTCATTTTGAAATTCTCCAGCTGTTAATGTGTGGTCTCAGTGCATCGCCGCTCCGTGAATGGAAAGTTCCTGAAAGAATAGTTTGCTCTTAGTTAATAAACTTGAACCCTGACTAATTTTCTGACTAACAGACCTCCTGATTCTCTGACTAACAGACCTCCTGATTCTCTGACTAACAGACCTGATTCTCTGACTAACAGACCTGATTCTCTGACTAACAGACCTCCTGATTGACATTTTACGTTCCTGGAGGGATGAGGTGGTTTCTTCTCGTTTCTGACTCATCTGATCCCACATGAACTCGTGGAATCAAAGCGATCTGTGGTTTGTTTCTCCTGGAGGATCATCACGTCTCATGATGCTGTTTTCAGGAGGAAATGTTCTGTTTCATGTGGCCGCGCTCCGCTCTGGATTCCCACAGACCCTGATTTCCCAGAGGAGCAGAGTCCTCTGAGGGCTCAGCTGCTATTTCTGGAGGGAGGATTTGGGAACGTTTCATCAGTTTAATTTTCATAAAGAGGTAAATAAACGCCTAAGTGCCTTTTTATGAGCGGCTCTTCCTCTTCGGCTGCACTTCTCCATCCCCCCCTGTATCACACGTCTCATTAACCTGCTGATGGTTTAATGATGATGGTTCATCTCCTCCTTTATTATCCCAAAGCTTCATGATCAGAGGATCTGAACGTTTCTAGACTTTTCCTCTTCCTGCAGCGTCTGTATCCAGAATCATGGAGTCATTGATAAAGTGCACAGGAAGAAACCCAAACGCCACGAGGTCCAGAGTAAACCGTGGAAACCAGAACAACCAAACACGCAGCAGGAAATCACCGGGAGCTGCTTCTGGAAATGTTTGTTGTTCAGGTTTGTTTACAGCTGGGTCTGTGTGTGAGCAGGAAACAGATCAACAGTTTCTCTTATCCTCAGCTTGACGTGGCGTGAGGTGGCGCGACGTGGCGTGAGGTGGCGCGATGTGATGGTCTTGACCTTTCTGCTGCTGCTGGTCGTGAAGCCTTGGTCTTGTTGTTGAAACCTTGGTGGGCTCACATTTCTCTTTGAGTCACAGGAATCAGAGAACCAGCGGCTGATTCAGACACCGTCACTTCCAGAGTGGCGGCGCCTGCTTTGTCCCGTCAGTCCTCCGTGGCGATGTTCCCCGCGCGGTGAGACGGGCTTCAAACCCATCAGGTCTCACCGTAACATCAGAAAGGTCTGTCAGAGATTTCCCTGCAGATCTGTACGTCTCCTGTTTTAACTTTGGGAAAAACCTCCTGATGAGAATTTAAGTCAAACTTCAGTCGGGCTGACACGGCGTCGGCGTCTGAAAGTGACTTTGTAAAGATGATAATGATGTGTGGGAAAGAGCGCGAGGGAGCGTCAGATCAGAAACCGAGTTTTAATAAAGTGAAGACTTTTTCTGTGGAAAGACAAACTCTTCCTCCGTTTCTCCTCCAAGGTCATTTTTCTGTTTTACCGGCACGCCACCTTTGGCGAGGGTTTCTGTGACGCCGCTGACTCGTCTGAGCTCCGGATGCAGCAGGTGATGAGGATTTGTTGAGCCCTCCAGCACGCCCCTCTTTAAGACGATAAGACGAGCAGATCATGAGGGAAAACCTTCATGATGTTGATGAAGATGATGATGATGATGAAGATGATGATGATGATAATGATGAAACTCTTCTCACACAAAGAATGGCGGCGTATCATGTAACAGAGCAGACGTCCTCTGAGAAGAAACGCTGAGTCATGGAGCCGCCTGAAGCTGTCAGCAGATTCTACATCAGGGGCTCAGACCTGCTCAGCTAAGACCTGCTGGGTCACAGGGATCAGCGTTTCCCGTCCTCTCCTGGAGACGGTCTATGGGAAGTCCTCCTGGTCCTACAGTGAGAGCGTTTATTAACACCTGAGACCTGGTCCCTGAGCTCCAGAGACCTGGTCTGGGTCTGGGTCTAGGATGTGCTGAAAAGAATTTCTGGTCTCTTCCTTTCTCCTCACTGGTGTCCTGGCTCTGTCCTGGCTTTGTTCTGGCTCTGTTCTGGCTCTGTCCTGGCTCTGTCCTGGCTCTGTTCTGGCTCTGTCCTGGCTTTGTTCTGGCTCTGTTCTGGCTCTGTTCTGGCTCTGTTCTGGCTCTGTCCTGGCTCTGTTCTGGCTCTGTTCTGGCTCTGTCCTGGCTCTGTCCTGGCTCTGTTCTGGCTCTGTTCTGGCTCTGTCCTGGCTCTGTTCTGGCTCTGTCCTGGCTCTGTTCTGGCTCTGTCCTGGCTCTGTCCTGGCTCTGTCCTGGGTCTGTCCTGGGTCTGTCCTGGCTCTGTTCTGGCTCTGTTCTGGCTCTGTTCTGGCTCTGTCCTGGCTCTGTTCTGGCTCTGAGGCGGGTGTTTGGTCAGTACGTTTGGTGCTGCGGGGCCTCGTCTTGTTTTCTCAGTGGAACCTTGAGGCTGACGGACGCTGCGAGTCGGTCAGAGGTCACATTTTTCTCAGACACACTGTCGCACATTGATAAACATTCAGTGTTTATCTGTGGAGACATAGCTGGTGTGTGTGTGTGTGTGTGTGTGTGTGTGTGTGTGTGTGTGTGTGTGTGTGTGTGTAGCACATGCGTCAGCAGTGCTTGTGTTGCCTTCTGCAGAATCACAGACTGTCACACTGTTTAGTTTTAATCACTCCCTTACCTCACACACACACACACACACACACACACATGGAGAGGACAGCATAGAGGAAGTGTGATCTTCCTCCTGGCCAGCAGGGGGCCTCTTTAATCTGAAGTTGCAGAGTGGCGTTCCTCTGGAGTCTGAGGAGGGGAGCGCTGAGGACAGGAAGCTGACAGTCACAGGAAGCTGACGGTCACAGGAAGCTGACGGTCACAGGAAGCTGACAGTCACAGGAAGCTGACGGTCACAGGAAGCTGACGGTCACAGGAAGCTGACGGTCACAGGAAGCTGACAGTCACAGGAAGCTGACGGTCACAGGAAGCTGACGGTCACAGGAAGCTGACGGTCACAGGAAGTGATGTTTGCTCCTTCGTGGTCAGCGTTAGGTCAGCGTTAGGTCAGCGTTAGGTCAGCGTTAGGTCAGCGTTAGGTCAGCGTTAGGGCAGCGTGTAGTCAGCGTGTAGTCAGCGTGTAGTCAGCGTGTAGTCAGCGTGTAGTCAGCGTGTAGTCAGCGTGTAGTCAGCCATTCAGCCCAGGAGAACTCTGCTCCACAGAAACGTCTCGCTCTGTGAATCGTTCTGCTTCCTGCTCGCTGCGAGCATCGATCAGCACCTTTCAGCGCCATGGAAACCCTTCCTCTGACATACCAACGCTCAGAGCGGAAATATTCAGGACAGAGCGGTCACTGAGCCTCCTCCTCCTCCTCCTCCTCCTCCTCCTCCTCCTGAAATGACTGCCGAGACGCTCAGCGTGCTGAAGCCAGAGGACAGGTGTGTTACCTGTACAGCTTAACCTGATGAAGCCCCAGGCAAACAGGGTCCACTCTGGACCAGACCGAGCAGGTGTGAACAGAGAGTCCTGTACAGAGCAGGACGGAAACGTCCTGTAGCCAGCAGAGACTCAAACACAGGCAGATCATCACCTTCCTGCCCTCCACGTGCTGGCTACGCCACAGCTAGCTGCTGCTGCTGCTGCTGCTGCTGCTGCTGCTGCTGCTGCTGCTGCTGCTGCTGCTGCTGCTGCAGCTGCTGCTGCTGCTGCTGCTGCTGCTGCTGCTGCTGCTGCTGCTGCTGCTGCTGCTGCTGCTGCTGCTGCTGCTGCTCCTGCTGCTGCTGCTGCTGCTGCTGCTGCTGCTGCTAGCTGTGAGTTTCTTCAGCACTTCATGAGTAAAACTTGTCAGGGGGCTGGAAGGATTCACTGAGGATTCTTTTTGTCTGCTCTGAAATATCAATCAGTCTTTACTCGTTTAACGCCAAATAACAACAAACATGGGGGGGGACAACACAACACCCTCCACACCGGGCAGAGAGTCTGATCACCGCGCTGATATGAAAGGAGAAGTGAAATCAGAGTCTGGGGCCGCTCAGCCTGTTTCCTCAGGACGTTTAGAGGAACTGGAACCAACAAACCTGACGGTGAAAAGTGAGCAGCTAAAATCTGAGCTGCTCCAGCAGTCGGGGTCAGAGAGTCACAGGGTGGAGACTGTTGTAGCGTGGCCACAGAGTCCAGGAGGACCAAAGTGTGACTCCGTGTTCTGTATTTGTTTCTAAGCTCCTGTCAGAGTCCACCTGCCCACGCCGTGTAGACTGAGACCGTGCTTCAGTGTTAATCTGTTAACCCTGAGTAGAAAACACCAGCGTCAGATTGTTAATTTTCCGTCTCAGAAATAAAGAGTTTGTTTTCTCTCTCCCAGCTCTGACGGGTCCATAAACAGCGCCTCTCTCAGGCCGCCTGGGGGCGTAGCTGTTGGTGGACTCTGGATGAACCAATGAGAGGACAGAGATGGATCTGCTGTGTTTGGTTAAGAGGAAGCTCCGTGTTCTTTGTTTTAACTCACCTGTTTGCTCTCTGAGCCTGAACTTCCTCTTTGTGTGGGTCAGCTCGGTGTTTACCTGTGAAGTTCATGTTTGATGAAGGTGTTCACCTGGGCCTCCTCTTATCTGCTCTTTGTTCCTCATTAATGTGTCAGTACAGGTGTCAGAGCAGCTCCTGCTGCACAAACACAGAGAGCTCTGTTCAGACGGGAACAAGGTTCACATCAGACAACAACTCAGAGCAGCTCAGAGATCAAACCAGATCAAACCAGATCAAACCAGATCAAACCAGATCAAACCAGATCAAACCAGATCAAACCAGATCAAACCAGATCAAACCAGATCCAACAGATCCAACCAGATCAAACCAGATCTAACCAGATCTAACCAGATCAAACAGATCAAATCAGATCAAACCAGATCAAACCAGATCAAACCAGATCTAACCAGATCTAACCAGATCAAACAGATCAAATCAGATCAAACCAGATCAAACCAGATCAAACCAGATCTAACCAGATCAAACCAGATCAAACCAGATCTAACCAGATCTAACCAGATCTAACCAGATCTAACCAGATCAAACCAGATCCAACCAGGTCAGACCCTGACTGACCTGAGAGATGGTTTGTCAGAAAATCAGAAAAATAAAAGAAAAATATTCAGTTTTACCACAAGCTTCAAAAATACAGGGACTGATGGATGGATGATGGATGGATGGATGGATGGATGATGGATGGATAGATGGATGAAGAAGTGATGGATGGATGGATGGATGGATGGATGGATGGATGGATGGATGGATGGATGGATGAATGGATGAAGAAGTGGTGGATGGATGGATGGATAGATGGATGGATGGATGGATGAAGAAGTGATGGATGGATGGATAGATGGATGGATGGATGGATGGATCATTGAGGAAGTGATGGATGAAGAAGTGATGGATGAAGAAGAGATGGATGAAGAAGTGATGGATGAAGAAGTGATGGATGGATGAAGAAGTGATGGATGAAGAAGTGGTGGATGAAGAAGTGGTGGATGAAGAAGTGATGGATGGATGAAGAAGTGATGGATGGATGAAGAAGTGATGGATGGTGGATGGATGGCTGGATGAAGAAGTGATAGATGGATGAAGAAGTGATGGATGGTGGATGGATGGATGGATGGATGAAGAAGTGATGGATGAAGAAGTGGTGGATGAAGAAGTGGTGGATGGATGAAGAAGTGTAGGATGGATGGATGAAGAAGTGATGGATGAAGAAGTGATGGATGGATGAAGAAGTGTAGGATGGATGGATGAAGAAGTGATGGATGGAGAAGTGATGGATGGATGAAGAAGTGGTGAATGGATGAAGAAGTGATGGATGGAGAAGTGGTGGATGAAGAAGTGGTGGATGGATTAAGAAGTGATGGATGGTGGATGGATGGATGAATGAAGAAGTGATGGATGGATGAAGAAGTGATGGATGGTGGATGGATGGATGGATGGATGAAGAAGTGATGGATGAAGAAGTGATGGATGAGGAAGTGATGGATGGATGAAGAAGTGATGGATGAAGAAGTGATGAATGGATGAAGAAGTGATGGATGAAGAAGTGATGGATGGATGAAGAAGTGGTGGATGAAGAAGTGGTGAATGGATGAAGAAGTGGTGAATGGATGAAGAAGTGGTGGATGAAGAAGTGGTGAATGGATGAAGAAGTGATGGATGGATGAAGAAGTGATGGATGAAGAAGTGATGGATGGATGAAGAAGTGATGGTTGGATGGATGGATGAAGAAGTGGTGGATGAAGAAGTGGTGAATGGATGAAGAAGTGATGGATGAAGAAGTGATGGATGAGGAAGTGGTGCATGAAGAAGTGGTGAATGGATGAAGAAGTGATGGATGAGGAAGTGATGGATGAAGAAGTGATGGATGGATGAAGAAGTGATGGATGGATGGATGGATGGATGAAGAAGTGATGGATGGATGTATGGATGGATGGATGAAGAAGTGATGGATGGATGGATGGATGGATGGATGGATGGATATAGAAGTGATGGATGGATGGATGGATGGATGGATGGATGGATGGATGAATGGATGGATGGATGGATGAAGAAGTGATGGATGAAGAAGTGATGGATGGATGGATGGATGGATGGATGGATGGATGGATGGATGGATGAAGAAGTGGTGGATGAAGAAGTGGTGAATGGATGAAGAAGTGGTGGATGAAGAAGTGGTAAATGGATGAAGAAGAGGTGGATGAAGAAGTGGTGAATGGATGAAGAAGAGGTGGATGAAGAAGTGGTGAATGGATGAAGAAGTGATGGATGGATGAAGAAGTGGTGGATGAGGAAGTGATGGATGGATGAAGAAGAGGTGGATGAAGAATTGATGAATGGATGAAGAAGTGGTGGATGAAGAAGTGGTGAATGGATGAAGAAGAGGTGGATGAGGAAGTGATGGATGGATGAAGAAGAGGTGGATGAAGAAGTGGTGAATGGATGAAGAAGTGCTGGATGGATGGATGGATGGATGGATGGATGGATGAAGAAGTGATGGATGAAGAAGTGGTGAATGGATGAAGAAGTGATGGATGGATGGATGGATGGATGGATGAAGAAGTGATGGATGAAGAAGTGGTGGATGAAGAAGTGGTGGATGGATGAAGAAGTGTTGGATGAAGAAGTGATGGATGGATGAAGAAGTGATGGATTGATGAGGAAGTGGTGGATGGATGAAGAAGTGATGGATGGATGAAGAAGTGATGGATGGATGGATGAATGGATGAAGAAGTGATGGATGAAGAAGTGATGGATGGATGAAGAAATGGTGGATGAAGAAGTGATGGATGGATGAAGAAGTGATGGATGGATGGATGAATGGATGAAGAAGTGATGGATGAAGAAGTGAGGGATGGATGAAGAAGTGATGGATGGATGGATGGATGGATGAAGAAGTGGTGAATGGATGAAGAAGTGGTGGATGAAGAAGTGATGAATGGATGAAGAAGTGGTGGATGAAGAAGTGATGGATGGATGAAGAAGTGGTGGATGAAGAAGTGATGGATGGATGAATGGATGGATGGATGGATGGATGAAGAAGTGGTGAATGGATGAAGAAGTGGTGGATGAAGAAGTGGTGAATGGATGAAGAAGTGGATGGATGAAGAAATGGTGGATGAAGAAGTGATGGATGGATGAAGAAGTGATGGATGGATGGATGAATGGATGAAGAAGTGATGGATGGATGAAGAAGTGATGGATGGATGGATGAATGGATGAAGAAGTGGTGAATGGATGAAGAAGTGATGGATGGATGGATGAATGGATGAAGAAGTGGTGAATGGATGAAGAAGTGGTGGATGAAGAAGTGATGGATGGATGAAGAAGTGGTGGATGAAGAAGTGATGGATGGATGAATGGATGGATGGATGGATGGATGGATGGATGAAGAAGTGGTGAATGGATGAAGAAGAGGTGGATGAAGAAGTGGTGAATGGATGAAGAAGTGATGGATGGATGGATGAATGGATGAAGAAGTGATGGATGAAGAAGTGGTGAATGGATGAAGAAGTGATGGATGGATGGATGAATGGATGAAGAAGTGATGGATGAAGAAGTGATGGATGGATGGATGAATGGATGAAGAAGTGGTGTATTCTGATTGGAGCTGAGTAAACACTGACACCGTGTTAATGTGACGCGTTGATCTCTGACATCGTGGCTGATTTGTGAGGTTGTTGAAGCTCGCCGAGGTTCCTCTGACTGAGCTCATCTCTGGCTCCATTAGAGCGCCAACCACAGGTGGTGGAGCCTCATTAAAGCACGGTGGAGCTGCTGAGTGGGCCTGGGGTACAGCTGAGTCCTGGGTCCCCGGGTGGAGGCTGATCCACCTGGAGCTGAGTCAGCAATCATGGCAGCAGATTCTCTGTGGGGTTGTTTTAGGGCTGAAGGCGGCGGTGGAGTCAGGAACAGGAAATGACACATACATCAGCTCCTGGCAGGGTCATGGAGGTGTAGGTGCGGCTGGATGGAGCTTCTGTGTACTTAAGAACCGGAGCTGGACCTGAACGTTAGGGATAATAATTTGCATAACCACCTTCACAATACATAATCCCTTCCTTAAACAACCAGAGCGTAACTTCCTCTCCTCTTACCGGCTGAAGCTGAAGCTAAAACTTCATCAACTCATTCCTTAGACGTCCATCAACGAGTCCATCAACGAGTCCATCAACGAGTTGATCAACGAGTCCATCAACATGTCCATCAACGAGTCCATCAACATGTCCATCAACGAGTCCTCCAACAAGTCCTCCAACGAGTCCATCAACGAGTCCATCAACATGTCCATCAACGAGTCCATCAACGAGTTGATCAACGAGTCCATCAACATGTCCATCAATGAGTCCATCAACATGTCCATCAACGAGTCCATCAACGAGTCCTCCAATGAGTCCATCAACGAGTCCTCCAACGAGTCCATCAATGAGTCCATCAACATGTCCATCAACGAGTTGATCAATGAGTTCTCCAACGAGTCCTCCAACACGTCCTCCAACACGTCCTCCAACAAGTCCTCCAACGAGTCCTCCAACGAGTCCTCCAACGAGTCCTCCAACGAGTCCTCCAACGAGTTGATCAACGAGTTCTTGATCCAGTCGATCAACGAGTCCTCCAACGAGTCCTCCAACGAGTCCTCCACGCTGTGTTTCTGATCGTGGTCACCGTCCCTCTTCGCCATGAGCTGACACGTCTCCCTGCGTTACCGTTAAACTCCTCTGAAACCATCTCTTTGAGGTAAAGACGCCCAGGGCTGACAAACGTCCACGACCCAGTTACATCAGCTGACAGCCCAGTGTCTGTGTGGCAGAGGATTGTGGGTACTTTGCTGAAGCTTTGATTCCACTGAACAGAGCCTGAGAGTTTGACCTGGATGTGTCAGACCACAAAGAGAGACGTTTCTCCATCATCTCAGTCTGTGTTTGTGCTGTATCTCCACGGCATTTCTCACTGCGTCTCTCACGGCCTCTCTCACGGCCTCTCTCACGGCGTCTCTCACAGCGTCTCTCACAGCGTCTCTCATGGCGTCTCTCACGGCGTCTCTCACGGCCTCTCTCATGGCGTCTCTCACGGCGTCTCTCATGGCGTCTCTCATGGCGTCTCTCACGGCGTCTCTCATGGCGTCTCTCACGGCGTCTCTCACGGTGTCTCTCATGGCGTCTCTCACGGCGTCTCTCACGGCGTCTCTCATGGCGTCAGCAGCAGCAGGCGGGGCCAAAGATGGAGAGACGTGGTGAGCGTCCAGCACAGAGAGAAGCAGAAGCAGGAGGCGGGATCTCAGATGGTCAGAGTTAATGTCTGAGGACAAGGAGCACAGACACAGACTCCATCATGTGGTGGTTCCTGCTGGTTCCCAGTTTAACCATCAGACAATCCTCCATAGATGAGGCTGAGTGTCTGTGCTGAGTCACTCTCCATCCAGACAAACTTTGCAGACACAGAGGTCATGTGATCGTCTGAGTAGCAGAGGATTGTCACAGTGAAATGCCACTTCATCCTCAGAGAGCGCCGTGATCCGCTCTCTCTGCTCTCTCTGGTTCTCCTCTCCTCCCAAAGCTCGGCCAGGGATTTTTGTATCGTCCGGTGAACGTTTGGGTGAAAAGGAGTGTGTCAAAGCACCTCGCTGGCTTTCATCTCTGCTGAGTGCGTCCTCTGACTCGTAAGCAGCAGCTGAACACACAGCGGCTCTCTGTGCTCGCTGATCAATACCCGTTTCAAGCCCCAGGTTCCTCAAGCCCCATCGATCTCCACGATTGATCCTCTAAACTCCACTGAGTGAGTGTGTGTGTGTGTGTGTGTGTGTGTGTGTGTGTGTGTGTGTGTGTGTGTGTGTGTGTGTGTGTGTGTGTGTGTGTGTGTGTGTGTGTGTGTGTGAGTGTGTGTGTGTGTGTGTATGTGTGTGTGTGTGTGTGTGTGTGTGTGTGTGTGTGTGTGTGTGTGTGTGTGTGCAGCCTCAGGCCTGAATAAGCAGTGGGCAGTCTGTGTGTACTCTGTGTAATTAGAGCGCTCCATCAACAAAGTGATGACTCTGTGTGGATCACTCCTTCGTGAAATCCAACAGGACCTGAGGTCCAGAAAGGAGTGGGTCAGAGCTCCTGAGAGGAGGTTCTGACGGGTCATGAAGCGTCTAACCCCCTGGGCTGAACAGCTCCTTTATCTAACAGGTGAGGGCCACGAAGAAATCACAGCGTTTTATCTCCACGAGGTCAGGAAGCGCTGCTCTGACCTCTGCTGGATCCTGACAGGCTGTAAAACATCAGTACACTCAACACAGTCACTGGGTGTTATGTGTTTCTGCTGTATATCTATATATATCTATATCTTTATATCCATCTATATATACATTAATAACTCTATATGTACATATATTTATTGAGGTGGTTCCAGTGACGACTTCCTGTCTCGCTTGTTCTGCCTTGTGGAAACTGATGTGTTGTTGTTCCCTCAGGTGGTAAAAATAGGGGGCATGTATCTGCTGTGGAGGGCTCTGACTCGCCGGAGCAGGGACGCAGCCGGGGCGTGATGGAGCAGGTCCAGAGTGAGCTGACTGGCGCCTTGACTGGGGCCTTGACTGGGGCCTTGACTGGGGCCTTGACTGGGGCCTTGACTGGGGCCTTGACTGGGGCCTTGACTGGCGCCTTGACTGGGGCCTTGACTGGGGCCTTGACTGGGGCCTTGACTGGCCTTGACTGGGGACTTGACTGGGGCCTTGACTGGCGCCTTGACTGGGGCCTTGACTGGGGACTTTACTGGGGCCTTGACTGGCCTTGACTGGGGCCTTGACTGGGGCCTTGTTTGAGTTCAGCCACGCCAAAACTTGATAGTTTCATCTTTTCATCTCCAGTGAAGTCTGACAGAAACCAAGCGCTCTGTTTTTTTTAACCAGGCTGTAAACAAGATTATTTGTGGGAGGTTTCTGTTTTTTCTGCAGCCAGCCTCTAGTGGACACTCCTGGAACTGCAGGTTTAACCATCATCTTGTCGGCTTAGAGTCTTAGGACCAGAGAAGGGACAGGGAGGGCTGTGCTGCTCCTGCAGGACATAACGGTTAAACCAACGATGAATGTCTTTCCTACGTCACGCTCAGGATTTCTTAATGTTAGCCTGAAAAGAAGCGAGGAGTCTCTGCTGCTCTGGAAGCAGTTTTTCCAGCTGGGGTCAGTTTGTTAAAGGGATTTAATCCACATTAAGCTGAACCCAGCTGGACTGTGTGGGACAGGAGCCACTGAGGAGATCTTGGCTCCTGGCGTAGCCCCCATCTGATCTCAGAGCCGGTTTGTGGGTTGAACTCGGGTTGTTTTGGTGCGTTAACAGATCCTGTTTGTCTTTAACAGGAAGTGTTGGTGAAACAGATTTCTCTCGGTGGAGGAAGGAGCGTTGTATTTGAGGCTAGCCGTTCCTCTGAAGCTGAACAGTCTGAAGCAGCAGCTGCTCACACCTTATTTTATTATTATCTGTGGCGTGATCCTGAGGCACGGGGGATGAAACGATCCGCACGCAGCTGGAAGCCGGTGCAGACTCAGAGCGTTTGCTGTGGGACAGAAATAGCTGAAGCTGCCGGTCCTGCTGCGAGCGCTGACTCTGGGGACGGCTGTGGATGGTACGCTTCGTGCTGCTACTAAATCCTGAAATCCAGGAGCAGCTCCAGGTTTTCCCGCCGGAGCTGAAGAGATGGCTGATGGGAAAACTTTTGCATCATCTCTGGCTCTGATGGCTCGCCAAGTTTCCGAGCGCTGCGTTTTAAAATAGTCACACCAGGAAGAGGCGAGCATCGCGCCTCCTCAAACCGTCGCAGACGTCAATCTGTCCCCTCAGCAGATCCAGCACCTCAAACCTCCCAGCATGCTCTGCTCTCTGCTGCGTCCTCAGAGCAGGAGAGGAGGTTCATCTGTGTGTGTGTGTGTGTGTGTGTGTGTGTGTGTGTGTGTGTGTGTGTCTGTGTGTGTGATCGGGCCAAATTTTCTGCTCCAGTTTCCCGGCCTGTTCACTCGGCTCCTGCTGCACTTTGGAGAAACAGGCTGGCCTTAAATCGTCCAGCTGGACGGGAGCAGGAGGAGGTGCTCAGGCCTGGGTGAGGAGTTACAGCAGGGCTAACATGTTGGAGACACGCACGCCTCAGACTGTCGGCCCGCGCTCAGCAGAGACACAGGCCGGGTTACAGACACGGAGGAATGAGTTAAATTTAACATCATTTAAATCTAATTTAAATTAATTATCATAATAATTTAATTTATTTCCCTCATTCTCATGTTATTAGTAAAAGTCTCCTGCCCGTGGCGTCTGTGCAGCCTCAGAATGAAAGGGTTAGGACGGCCGTCAGGATGAAAACATGAGGATCTGAGAGTCTCATGGAAACAGGTTCCTGCCTCTCTCTGTCAGCTGGTCTCACACACTGCCCCCTGCTGGGTCAGTGGGCTCAGGTTGTTCAAGAGTCGATGAAGAGACCTGAAGCAGGTCTGAGCAGGATGGGGGGCGGGGCAGTGGCAGCTTTAAACAGACTGGACCGGACCGGACTGGAGAAACGAAGACCCTGCAGGGACCGGCACTGCTTCTCAGACCCCAGACCTCCTGGAGACCTCCATCTGCCCGAGCAGAGGGACAGGAGGGAGACCAGGAGGGAGACCAGGAGGGAGACCAGGAGGGAGACCAGGAGGGAGACCAGGAGGGAGACTAGGAAGGAGACCAGGAGGGAGACCAGGAGGGAGACCAGGAGGGACCACAATCTGAGCCACAGACAGAAAGAAAGCAGAGAGAGCACAGATCACACCTGACACACTCCTCTTAAAGGCACAGTACGTAGATTTAGCATCTGTTGAACACAGGAGGAAAACGAGCAGGAGGTGTTACACTGGTGTGTGTGTGTGTGTGTGTGTGTGTGTGTGTGTGTGTGTGTGTGTGTGTGTGTGTATGTGTGTGTGTGTGTGTGTGTGTGTGTGTGTACTCAGGGAATCAAATGGACCTTTGACAGAAGCTCTGTGTTAGCGCTGTGCTAGCTCAGTGCTAACTCAGTGTTAGCTAAGTGTTAGCTCTGTGTTAGCTCTGTGTTAGCTCTGTGTTAGCTCAGTGTTAGCTCAGTGTTAGCTCTGTGCTAACTCAGTGTTAGCTAAGTGTTAGCTCTGTGTTAGCTCTGTGTTAGCTCTGTGCTAACTCAGTGTTAGCTCAGTGTTAGCTCTGTGCTAACTCAGTGTTAGCTAAGTGTTAGCTCTGTGTTAGCTCAGTGTTAGCTCTGTGTTAGCCCTATGAAGACTGCACTGCTAACCGGAGGGAAGCAGGATCTGCAGTGAGTCCTCGTCTTTGATCAGGTTTTCTGTCATTGCCTCTAAATCATTTTCAGACGTTTCTCACACCTGAGGGTTTAGAGGCGCTGACAGCTAGCAGGAAGCTAAATGTGTGAAAACAGAAAATAAAAAGCTGTGGCTCTTCACTGGAGATGGAAACCACCAGTGTCACACTTTGTTAAACCAAAGTCACCTCCGGGGGGCGCGTTAGCCCAAAGTGTCTTTAAGGAGGGGGCTTCCTGCTCAGCGTCGTGAACATGACTTTTAAAGCACCAACGCTGGATGTTCAGACTGAGCATGTGCAGATTCTCAGACCTCCACAGATTTATCTCACACAGTCAACGATAACCAATCACTGAAGAGGATGCTGATAAATATGTTCACGATGTTCTTCTTTGGTGTTTGATGTGATGGACTGATGAAGTTATCGCCACCTACAGGCCTGGCATTAGTGAACAGGAAGTGAGTTTACATTTCTCCAAAACAGACTCAGGGATTGTTTTTGACAAACGTCAGTTGGTGGTGGTTTTGTCGGGTAGAGAAGCTGGTTTCCATTCTCTGGTTGGACCGGTGAAGATGCTGAACCTGCTGCAGTCTGTGGTTGATGCTGCCGGCGTCACTTCCTGTTTCAGAGCTGAGCTCCCGTTAGATTCACAGACACCGGCTGAAAAGACTCGTCTGAGACTCTTCAGGAAGCCGTGTGAGCTCGCCGCCTGCTGTGCCGTGTAAGTGTCTTGAAATAACATTTGTTATGATTTGGCGCTATATAAATAAAGATTGATTGATTGATTGATTGATTTCACTCTGATCCCGTCGTAAACATATTAAGTGATGCTGGAAGTTTGCAGCGCGGCTGTCAGACCTCCTTTGTGCTCCCGGCTGCTGTTTGCAGGTCAGATGAAGTCCTTTGTGCAGTGCAGAGCATTTCCTCCAGGTTGTGCGGGCCCTGCCCCGGCTCGTCAAACACGGCGACCACACGCCCAGCGGCGAGGAAGCGTGCGCCGGCCTGAAAAGATCCCATTGTCTGCACAGATGATTGTGAGTCATTGTGCTGGCAGCGAGAAGCTGGAGTCAAATGATGTGATGTAGCAGAGAGAGACCTCCATTGTGACCCGTGTAACGCCGCGGCAGGAACGGGCGCCCTGGCAGATCCCGACCGCTGGACGCTTCAGGTTTTTTCCATGAATAGTGGAGAAATTCAGTCCAGGCGACGAGGTGATCAGCATTTTAAGAGGATTCACGGCTGGCTGTGTCCTGTTCCCAGAACGCATCTGTGAGTGTGTGCAGAGTGTGTGCAGAGTGTGTGTAGTGTGTGTGCAGAGTGTGTGCAGAGTGTGTACAAAGTGTGTGCAGAGTGTGTGCAGAGTGTGTACAAAGTGTGTGCAGAGTGTGTGCAGAGTGTGTACAAAGTGTGTGCAGAGTGTGTGCAGAGTGTGTACAAAGTGTGTGCAGAGTGTGTGCAGAGTGTGTACAAAGTGTGTGCAGAGTGTGTGCAGAGTGTGTGCAGAGTGTGTGCAGAGTGTGTGTGCAGAGTGTGTGCAGAGTGTGTGCAGAGTGTGTGCAGAGTGTGTGTAGAGTGTGTGCAGAGTGTGTGCAGAGTGTGTGTGCAGAGTGTGTGCAAAGTGTATGTGTAGAGTGTGTGCAGTGTGTGTGCAGAGTGTGTGCAGAGTGTGTGCAGAGCGTGTGTAGAGTGTGTGCAGAGCGTGTGCAGAGTGTGTGTAGAGCGTGTGCAGAGTGTGTGCAGAGTGTGTGCAGTGTGTGTGCAGAGTGTGTGCAGAGTGTGTGTGCAGAGTGTGTGTAGAGTGTGTGCAGAGTGTGTGCAGTGTGTGTGCAGAGTGTGTGTAGAGTGTGTGCAGAGCGTGTGCAGAGTGTGTGTAGAGTGTGTGCAGAGTGTGTGCAGAGTGTGTGTGCAGAGTGTGTGTAGAGTGTGTGCAGAGTGTGTGTGCAGAGTGTGTGTAGAGTGTGTGCAGAGTGTGTGTGCAGAGTGTGTGCAGAGTGTGTACAGAGTGTGTGCAGAGTGTGTGCAGAGTGTGTGTAGAGTGTGTGCAGAGTGTGTGCAGAGTGTGTGTGCAGAGTGCGTGTAGAGTGTGTGCAGAGTGTGTGTGCAGAGTGTGTGCAGAGTGTGTGCAGAGTGTGTGCAGAGTGTGTGTAGAGTGTGTGCAGAGTGTGTGTAGAGTGTGTGCAGAGTGTGTGCAGAGTGTGTGTGCAGAGTGTGTGTAGAGTGTGTGCAGAGTGTGTGTGCAGAGTGTGTGCAGAGTGTGTACAGAGTGTGTGCAGAGTGTGTGTAGAGTGTGTGCAGAGTGTGTACAGAGTGTGTGCAGAGTGTGTACAGAGTGTGTGCAGAGTGTGTTGGAGCTGGGGTAAAGGAGCAGGTTTTCAGGTTTTAAGAACAGATCCCTCACCTGTTCCTGACTCACCCTCTGCCTCTGTCCTCACACACTTCCTGTGCGTCTATCACTTCCTGTGTGTCTTTAAATATCACTTCCTGTGTGTCTATCACTTCCTGTGTGTCTTTAAATATCAATTCCTGTGTGTCTATCACTTCCTGTGTGTCTTTAGATATCACTTCCTGTGTGTCTATCACTTCCTGTGTGTCTTTAAATATCACTTCCTGTGTGTCTATCACTTCCTGTGTGTCTTTAAATATCACTTCCTGTGCGTCTATCACTTCCTGTATGTCTTTAAATATCACTTCCTGTGTGTCTATCACTTCCTGTGTGTCTTTTAATATCACTTCCTGTGCATCTATCACTTCCTGTGTGTCTTTTAATATCACTTCCTGTGTGTCTATCACTTCCTGTGTGTCTTTAAATATCACTTCCTGTGTGTCTATCACTTCCTGTGTGTCTTTAGATATCACTTCCTGTCATCAGAGGGACAAACCTTCAGTTCTCCTTCGTCTCCACGCTGAGGAGGAGTACGCTGATCATATTGACTCGTGTTATGACCGTCTCCGTCAGGTGTAGTTTATCCAGCATCAGCAGCTCTGACAACAACTGAAAAAACTTTAACTCACTAAACACTTTTCATTTCCTCTGGCTGCCGGCGCCTCAGCTGTGAACGCACGTTTCTGGCGATGTTAACGCGGAAGTGTTGGTCTGAGGTGAGAGGCTGCTCAGAGAGCTCCTCTGTCATGTGGTGTCAGGTTATTTTTCTGTTTGGTTGATGAACAGTTTACAGGAAGTTTCTCCTGCACACCTGCCTCCACACACAGCTCCTCCTCCTCTTCTTCCTCAGCTGATTATCTCTGCCTGTCAGAGCTCAGGGTTTGACTGGTTGTTTTCTGCTCTTAAAGTTTGTGGCTCAGGAAGTTAAACTGCTGGTTTCTGTCTCTTGCAGAGGCCAGAGATCCAACATGGGAGGCAAGCTGAGCAAAAAGAAGAAGGGCTACAACGTAAACGACGAGAAGGCCAAAGACAAGGATGCCAAGGCGGAGGGCGCCTCTGCTGAGGAGAGCGAAGCTCCCAAAGACAACAAGGACGAGGCCCCGGCTGCCGACGGGAAGGAGGTAGCAAACGACACGGCGGCCAAGGAGGCGCCGGCGGCAGACGCCGCAGCGCCCAAAGAAGAGGACAAGAACGCAGCCGCCGCCAAGGAGCCGGAGAAACCTGCCGCCAACGCCGAGCCCAAAGCCGAGGCCAAGAGCGCAGAGCCCGCCAAGGCCGAGGAGAAACCAGCCGCCGCCCCGGCCAAGGACTCGGCTCCTGCAGCGAAGGAGGCCGAGGCCAAGGCCGCCCCCGCGGCCGACAGTAAAGGTGAGGCCGACGCCAAAAAGACTGAGGCCCCCGCGGCACCAGCAGCCAAAGCCGAGGCGGCCCCCGCCGCTTCCCCCGACCCCAAGCCCACAGAGGCGGCTCCCGCAAAGGACGCCGCCGCTAGTTCGACACCAGCCGCCGAGCCTCCCGCCAAGGAGGCGAACGCCACAGAGGCGCCAAGCAAGGATCAAACCGTAGCAGTTCAAGATTAATGGACAGCTTCTTTTCGGAAAGATTAAAGTTCCTAACCAACGACCACCAAGAAGAGAAATAAATTAACTACCCGCCCACATCCTGAAAGTAACAATAATAATAATAATAATGATGATGATGATGCTCAGTGACGAAGAGGAGGAGGAGGAGGAGGAGGAGGAGGAGGAGGAGGAGCAGTCCCCTGCTGCAGATTAAGATTATTGCTGTTATTATTGTTCTGTTTGGTTTATTTTTTCTGACGTAGTATTTCAACTTTGATACCAGTCTGTGTCGGCCATCGCCATCTCCTCGCCATCGCCTCGCCATCGCCATCTCCTCGCCATCGCCATCGCCATCGCCATCGCCATCGCCTCACCATCACCTCGCCATTGCCAACACCTCACCATCACCTCACCATCCCCCATCCCATCAACCCCCCCTACAGTTTAACCCCGCCCCGTCTCTAAGCTCCACCCTCGCTCTGTGATGTCAGAATATCTCCACCTGAGGACGGGGACTGAGGGGAGGAGGAGGAGGAGGAGGAGGAGGAGGAGGCGGGGTTTAAGAAATCACTTCACCAGCTGGACCTGCACTGAGTCCATCCACTCTCCAGCTCCTCCTCCTCCTCCTCCTGCTCCTCCTCCTGCTCCTCCTCAGAGCCCCCAGTGCTCCTCTTCAGCCTGGTTGTGGTTTCTTTGGGTTGTGTTGCTTCTCGTCTTTCCCTTTGGGGTTAACTAGTCTCTAACAGGGTTAACTAGTCTCTAACAGGGTTAACTAGTCTCTACCTGGGTTAACTAGTCTCTAACAGGGTTAACTAGTCTCTGATGAGGTTAACTAGTCTCTACCTGGGTTAACTAGTTTCTTCCTGGGTTAACTAGTCTCTACCTGGGTTAACTAGTCTCTTCCTGGGTTAACTAGTCTCTACCTGGGTTAACTAGTCTCTACCTGGGTTAACTAGTCTCTGATGAGGTAAACTAGTCTCTTCCTGGGTTAACTAGTCTCTGATGAGGTTAACTAGTCTCTGATGAGGTTAACTAGTCTCTGATGAGGTAAACTAGTCTCTTCCTGGGTTAACTAGTCTCTGATGAGGTTAACTAGTCTCTGATGAGGTTAACTAGTCTCTGATGAGGTAAACTAGTCTCTACCTGGGTTAACTAGTCTCTGATGAGGTTAACTATTCTCTCCCAGGGTTAACTAGTCTCCGGCCCGTGCTGAGGACCGAGGACCCTCAGCCTCTCTGAGACAGCGGGGTCTCGGAGCCGGCTCTGTCAGAGTAAAACTGGTTCTCAGAGGTTTCAAACCGCCGTAGGAGTTTTTCAGAGAAACTTTAGATTTTGTACTGAACCCTTAGCTATATTGTAACAGAACTAAGAGGTTTTTTAACATTTGTAATATGCCTTTAAAATCTGCAGAGCCTGAGGAGGAGGATCTCTGCGCTGATCTCAGAAAGGCTGATGGTCTCTGATCCTCTGATAAAACCTGAATCTGAATTTGAAGCAGATCGGTCAGAGAGATGATTCATGAAACCCAAACACCAAACCTGCGACGCTGGCTGCTCCACCTGGAGAGAAACACCTGAGATTAGTCCCAGAATCTGATTTTAGGGTTAAAATCTGACTGAAAGAAATCTCATGTGTTCGCTTTAAAACGGTTCCTGGTTAAACTCTGAGACAGCGACACGTCCCTGATCTGCTGCCGGGGTTTAAACCCTGAGCGAAAATGTCTCCAACTGATCCAAACGTATATTTGATGGAAACGTTTGACTCCTCTCTCTGAGCAGACGTCGCAGTTTAGTGTGAGAGCAGACCCCTCCCTTCCTGACCCCTGTTAGTCCTCCTGTGGTTAGTCTGATCCACTGAGGACCAGAGGAGAGCCACCATCACCTCCTCCTCCATCCACCACTCCCCGTGTCTCTAAAGCGACTGAGCACCGAGCTTTCATCACGGGACCAGAAACCGCTCTGATGTAACCACCCCCGCCCTCACGCTTTGACTTCCTCTCCAGAAAGATGTTTCCAAACCTGCGAGTGGCTGGAGGAGGCAGCGTCACTCCTGTATCGTCCAGAGGGAATGAGTGATGGGGAAGAGGAGGTTTGTTTGTGAGTCGAGGTTTGATGAGAAAGAAAGAAAGAACAGAGCTCCTGCTGTCCCACCAAGGGAATAACTTTTATCTTGTGCAGGTAGGATATGAAGTCTTACTGTGTGTGCAAAACCACTCAGATCTGCATTGGATAGCTTGCTCAGAGAAGAAAAGATAAAAAAAAGTGTGTGCTTAAATTAATTATCTTGAGAGCACAAGATACTGACGTGTTTCCGTCAGAGAATCATCTTGTGCACACGTGATAATAATACTGTGTGCATCCAATTTAATCCCCTTGTGAGAACAAGATCATTATCTTTCAGGATCAAACTATGTTGTGCAAGCAAGATCGCTGACTTTTGGAAGAACACGCTCATCTTGTGCGCTCTAGCACATGGGGTTAATGATCTTGTGCTCAGGGTAACTGACTGACTTCTGTGCATGAGTAAATATACAACATATTGTTCCTACAAGATAATTAACTAATCATGCACAACAGTTAGGATATCGTTAGGACCTGTCACATTCATCTTGTCATTTTCTTGTGCCCACAAGATCATTATCTTCAAAGGACCGATTATGTTGTGCATCGCAGATAATTGTGCTGTTGAACGACATCACTGATCTTGTGGACTTATTTTTTGTTTTAAAATTAGATGAAAAATTGAAGTATCTTGTTTAATAGTGATAACTGACTCCTTTGCACAAGATAATGAACCTTGTTTGTACAAGATATTGACTTTTTCCCAACAAGATGAGGCACTCTTGCACACAGAGTAATGATGTTGAGCAAACTTATAACAGTTTTGCACACAAAATATTATTTTGTTGGAAAATAAAACATTTATCTTGTGTGCACAAGATTATTTATCTTGAGGCAATCAGATATAATGTTGTGCCAAAAGTTGATGATTTATCTTGTGCACCTTTGCTTTTAAGATAAATAAGTGGTGCACATGAATGGTTCTTGAAGGAAATTATCTTGTGCGCACAAGATATCAGTCACCAACTTATGGAGCTCTGAGAGAGATTTTGTGTTTTTGTGCTGATGGATGGGAGGAAGCAGAAGAAGGGAGAGAGGGGGGAAGACGAGCGATGAAAGGAGGGAGTGATGGAGAATTAAAGGAGAAGGAGGGTTGTTGGAGATGGTTCTGTAGGATGAATAAATCAAGATGATTATCCCCCGTCACATCCTGGATGATGAACCTCCGGGTTTCAAAAACAGGAAATTCAAAGTGGGACCAGCCCAGATAAATTGTGCAGTCTCATCATTTTCCTTTCTGCATACTTGTGGATTTATGGATATATATTTCTTCATTCCATCCATCCATCCGCCAGATTTTGATTTGCATCCAGGTGCCACACGACGATTCCCCGCAGCACTCGTCAAACCGTAGCAGAAACAAACATGGCGGAGCGTTGTGTGTCACTTGCGTCAGTTTTTTTCTTCCTCTCTTGACTCAGTAAATTGCATGTCCGTGGTTGGGTGAACCTGTAGTCCTGTCTTTTTGGTCAAGTGGAAAAAATAATAAAAATAAATAAATGAATTCTTTCTCAGTCTGCATCCATGGCAACCACACTCGATATTTCCATCCCATGTCTCATTGCTGCGACTTCCACACCACTCCTCCATCCAAACAAACAAAAAGAAGATATGGAAATTGATGCATTCAAAATTATATGTACTTGTATAAATGGTGCAACAGTAATAAAATGTAAGAAATTGACTGAACCTGAAGATTCTGTTTCCCTCTTTCCGTCTGTGTGTTCACCTCTTTTACACTCCTGAGTCAAAGTGTCGAGTTTCTCTTTGAGCTTTTATTTTCCTCATGATCAGATTCTGATCGGATCGACTCAAAGAGACAGTTTGTGTGAAACTTTAGAGCTGGGTTAGGAAAGCTTTGATCCAGAAACCAGGATCTTCTTGGTCCCAGTTCAGAGCTGGATTCAGGCAGGATTACAGGAACTACACCAAACACAAGTTAACTTTTTCAGAATATGACCTTTAACGGCGAGCTCCCACAGAGAGCGGCCGCTGGAAGAGACCCTGCCTTTGACGTGTGTGTGTGTGTGTGTGTGTGTGTGTGTGTGTGTGTGTGTGTGTGTGTGTGTGTGTGTGTGTGTGTGTGTGTGTGTGTGTGTGTGTGTGTGTGTGTGTGTGTGTGTGTGTGCAGCAGCCCAGCGTGGAGCTGACACAAAGAAGAATCCCTGAAACGAGCGAAGCTGCTGCCTCTCCTCACCAGGGGAAACGGTCAGGTGATTCACAGTCTGCGAACACCTGAAGCTCCAGGAGCAGAATCAGCTGCAGTCAGCATCTTCCTCTCTCCTCCTCTCTGCAGAGCCGGCGGCCGACTTATTTTAAGGTTCAGAGCCAGAAATCTGGGTCAGTTCTGTGGAGCAGCTCTCCACCAATCAGAGAGACTCAGGAGGCGAGTGTTTGTACTACGGGCTGATCAGGAGCCAGCTGAAGACTACGTCTACTCCAGGAGGAGGAGGAGGAGGAGGAGGAGGAGGAGGAGGAGGCGTCAGCTGATGATTTCTACAAACAGGGGGAGGAGCCAACCAGGTGTGTGACATCAGCTTGATGACCTCACACCCTCAGCCTCTGACCGTGACTCAGTGAGCACGCTCACAGCGACCACCTGCAGCGTGGCGTGTCTGCGTGCCAGCGCTCCTGACTCAGCATCTCAGTTTCTTTGGGTGGTTTTTCTTCCTCCGTCCTCTGTCCCGTCTGCTCCATCCACTCACTAACCAACACACAGTCACACATGCACGGGACGCTGTGATTGGCTGAGGTGACCTGTCCACTCTCCGCCCAGAAACGTCTCGACACACGTTTTCTTGTCCCGTTGGTTTGAGGTTGAAGCAGAAATCATTTTCCTGACATGGGAGCTACATAAAGTGACTTTGTTGAGAGTTAAAGTTGACATGGAGTCGTATTGTCAGAGATAAACCTCAGAATAAAGTTTCATTCTTATGAGATCACAGGTTTAAAGTTTATAAATGTTAGAAATGTTAGAAATGCTGTTGTTCTCTGGCTCACAGCTGTGACGTGGGCTGAATCACTCACTACAGTCGTTTCTCTGAGGGACTCAGTCCGTGAAGGGGGCATAGCTGTGGTCCAGGTAGGCCCCACAGGTCAGATGACTGTGACTGTGTACCTGTGTCTGATTGGCTGAAACAGTGTTGGTTCAGGTCCAGGTGGAGGGTGATCATGAGGACAGGCGCTCTCTAGGACTGGGGGTTTGGAGGTTCCTGTAAAGCAGCAGAGATCCTCCTTCCTCTGGTGACGAACCAAACATGAAAACTCCAGTCCATCTGGTCCCTTCCTGTCCCTCAGCTCCCTCAGCTCCCTCAGCTCCCTCAGCTCCCTCAGCTCCCTTCCTCTCCCTCAGCTCCCTCAGCTCCCTCAGCTCCCTCAGCTCCCGTCCTTCCTGTGATGTCACCGTCCTTTGAAGCGAGGGACGGTGTGAGAAGCACTCTGAAAGCGTGCGCGTCATTTAGCTCGCTGACTGTGAGCAGATCCTTACCCAGCATCCATCGCTCTCCAGTTTCAAAGCCGGGCGTAGTGGGGAGGATCAGAGACCGAGAGCTGAGGAAGATCAGTCAGATCCTCCTGACGCCGGGGGGGGGCAGAGCTAGCTTAGCGCCTGTTAAAGGGACATGCTAACAGTTTGAGGCTCATCATTTTTCTCATTGAGAGAAACGAAATGTTTGGAAAACTACGCTCACTGATCCTTTAATGCTGGAACCAGCAGCCAGCTCACAGGCTGTGGTAGCAGGAGGTTTGTTTTGTCCCTTACAGGCTCAGGTTGTTTCTCTCAGACGCCACCTGACCACGATGAAAACACGCCGTACGTCACGGTAAGCGTACAGTCGCTGTGCGGTGCTCAGTGAATGTGAGGAAATGCTCTTCTCATATTTTTCGTCCACTCCTCTGAGCCGCTGAGGCGAGCGGGCGATTTTAAAATATTCATCGTTTCCCATGATCCCCCTCCCCTGTTTCCCGCTCTCCCTCCTTCTTGCGTAATCTTACATAACATCTTAAATATTTAAAGCGGGTTTAGCTCCAGAGCCCGTGGCCTCCGCTGAAGGAGCGAGGACCATCGATGGATCCACCGGAGAGGAAGAGGAGCTGGATGGAAAGGCTGAGGAGAGAAGGCTGTGGGAAATGGTCAAGGATGGCACGCACACACGCACGCACGCATGCACGCATGCACACACGCACGCACGCACGCACGCCTCCAGGACAGGAAGCACGCCACAGACCTGCCTGCTGATGAAATGTTGGGAGGAGAAGAGCAGATGGCAGCTCTACGTCCACTGACTCCTCAGCAGATCGTCTCACACCAGGTCTGCTCAGTTTCCCTGAAGCAGGTCTTTGGTTTGGACCATGCTCTGCATTAATTCAAGGTTTTAGTTTATCGTTTGACAAAATGAGTTTTTTAAAGGAGTTAAAACACCACAGCTCTGTCTCTGGTTGGTTTGTGTGAGTCTCTGATAACACTGGAAACAAAATGTGAGCAGTTTCACTGAGAATATAATCTGAAAGGACTTAAAGTGTCATCGTTCATTTATTCATTCATTCAGTCACCATGTCGGCTCAGATTAACTTCTTTCATTGATTTATTTTTTAATTTATGCTTTTTGAGACTCTGTAGGAACATAGAAGAGTGAATTCAGACATTATTTTAGAAATCCTGAGTTTTTCTCAAACTTGGCCGTTGTGTTTTCAGGGTTCAGACTTTTTTAAATTCAGGCTTTAACTTTGTGAACTTGTTTCACTTCTTACCTTTTCATCGTCCAACATGTGAGCCGTAACCCGTCACCAAGAAAAATGACATGTTCAGTATTTAGGCATGTGGACGACCAGGTGAAGGACCAGGTGAAGGACCAGGTGAACACAGCATCATGTTTATTTTTGTAAATTCCCCTGGAAGGTTTCGAACTTTGTTAATTCCCATAATTTTGCACCTCTTAACAAAACAAAGTTGAAATGTGAGTAAAAGATTAAAAATGATGAAAACAGGTGGTGACAGGAAGAGCTTCACATCTGCAGACAAACCGCTCATTGCTGAAAGACATGGGAGAAGACTCAGGGAGACAAAACTCATCAGGACGATGACGCACGGAGGACAGATACAGGTAACTTCATCAGAAAGGAAGAGGAGACAGACACGCCGTGTAGCTCTGCAGCTAGCCTGTTAGCCTGTTAGCCTGTTAGCCTGTCAGCCTGTTAGCATGGAGGACCTGCAGCCTGTGAGCCTGTTAGCCTGTTAGCCTGTTAGCATGGAGGACCTGTTAGCCTGTGAGCCTGTTAGCCTGTTAGCCTGTTAGCCTGTTAGCATGGAGGACCTGCAGCCTGTGAGCCTGTTAGCCTGTTAGCCTGTTAGCATGGAGGACCTGTTAGCCTGTGAGCCTGTTAGCCTGTTAGCATGGAGGACCTGCAGCCTGTGAGCCTGTTAGCCTGTTAGCCTGTTAGCATGGAGGACCTGTTAGCCTGTTAGCATGGGGGACCTGCAGCCTGTTAGCACTGAGGACCTGTGAGCCTGTGAGCCTGTTAGCCTGTTAGCATGAAGGACCTGTTAGCCTGTTAGCATGGGGGACCTGCAGCCTGTCAGCATGAAGGACCTGTTAGCCTGTTAGCATGGAGGACCTGCAGCCTGTTAGCCTGTTAGCATGGAGGACCTGCAGCCTGTTAGCATGAAGGCCCTGTTAGCCTGTTAGCATGGAGGACCTGCAGCCTGTTAGCATGAAGGCCCTGTTAGCCTGTTAGCATGGGGGACCTGCAGCCTGTTAGCATGAAGGACCGGTTAGCCTGTTAGCCTGTTAGCATGGAGGCCCTGCAGCCTGTGAGCCTGTTAGCATGGAGGACCTGCAGCCTGTTAGCATGAAGGACCGGTTAGCCTGTTAGCCTGTTAGCATGGAGGACCTGTTAGCCTGTTAGCATGGAGGACCTGTTAGCCTGTTAGCATGGAGGCCCTGCAGCCTGTTAGCCTGTTAGCATGGAGGACCTGCAGCCTGTGCTGGCTCTGTTGGAGCTTTGTTTCTCTGCAGATGGATTTGTGGACTCTTGGAGGACTCTTAGCGTCTGATGGTTCAGGGTGTACTTGTTTTGGTTCTGCTGGAAGCTCAGAGCTCCCAAACGTTTCCACAAACAGCATCAAAGTGGAGATGGATGGACTGACACCTGGCACAGGATGAAGGGGGGTGAACCAGCTTTGTCTGGGTAACAGCGTTAACGATCGCTTTAATGACTCCAGAGAGCTGCCGAGTGAAGAGGAGTCATCGTTTACGGCCCACCACAAAGAACCTGATGCCACCGCCGCCGCTGAAACAAAGCGCAGAGGGCTGAAAATAACTCCAGATACCTGCTTTGATGTCCACACATAACAGCCCCATTGAGGAATCAGAGGAGGGCTCCACGAAGAACCCGCGCGCCGGCCCATCGCCGAGCCCGGACGCCTCATTGGGCCAGCAGCTTCCTGCTTCCTCCTGATTGGCTGTGATGGAGGCAACGGTGCAGACTCTCGCCTAGCAACAGGCATGAGTGCAGCCACTGCAGAGCACCCCTCCTCCTCCTCCTCCTCCTCCTCCTCCTCCTCCTGCCTCGCCATGTGGGGGAGCAGCTGATAGAGCGAGCTCAGAGACAGGGGGGGGGGGGATCAAAGAGCTGCTCTCAGTGTAAACACACACACACACACACACACACACACACACACACACACACACACACACACACACACACACACGTACAGTAAGAACCTCTTCTTTAACCCTTTCATTCACAGACCATCAGGTCCGGCCTGGCAGGGCAGAGCAGGGGAATCAAACCCACAACCTTAACTCCTAACTCAGAAACCGAACCACTTCCTTTACCTGCGTCTGTCATCAAACAACGACCTGATCATCAGAGGTACGTGTGAGAGAGGGGAAACATTTTTGGTAAACATGAAAAAAAAAAACAGTTTTCAGGTTTTGAGTTTTTAGATTCTAACGTTTAAATTCCAACAAAGGGACAAAGTTTTGACCTAATCTCAGGTTTTAACTTCTTACTTTTTAAATTCACACAAACGTCAAACTGAAGATTGAAGGCAGTGCAGGGTGTAGTCAGAGCATTATCAGGTCATTAATAAGTTCCCACTTCTTTCTCTGGTGTTTATTCTTTCACTGCTTTCTGCCTCAGTGCTTCTTCAGAGAGAAGAATATAGATTTTAACAAATTCCTACTTTAGTTTTATAACTCTGAGATTAAAGTCAGACTTCTGGGAAAAATGAGAGAAATCTGATATCAAAGAGGTGAGGAGGATCTGTTTGAAGTAGACTGCAGCGCCACCTTCTGGCCTGGAGTCTCACACTCTGTGGTGAGGATGTGACTCTGAACACGCCGAGTGTTTGTTTGGAAATGAATAAAGATCAGATCCTCTTTTTAACTTTTCTTTGTTCACGACTTTTTCCCAGATGCAGCTCCACGAGGTAAGGTCTTTATCAACAGTTAGAGCTACACTTTGAAACCTGTCAACAAGCTAACTTTGTCAGTTTGTAGCGTAGCTTAGCAGCTGCTATATTTCTCTCTCCTCACAGCCCGGTGCTCTGAGACGTGTCTGTAACGTGTAACGTTAGTGAATCCTGGTTCTGTCCTACCAGAGCTCATCTACCAACTCCAACCTCACCAAGCAGAGCTAACGTAACCTGGCTCTTCATTTTATTGATAGACTCTCAAGTTTGAACAGACCACTGCAGAATAACTGCTGACTGTGGGTTGGAGCCAACATTAGCACTAACACATTAACCTGGGTTTTAGCATTTAGCTTATGTCTTAGAAGTTAGCTCATGTCTTAGCCTTTAACTTGTGTATTAGCATTTAGATCATGTATTAGCCTTTAGCTCACATTTCAGCCTTTAGCTCCTGTTTTAGCCTTTAGCTCATAATTTGGCTTTTAGCTAATTTTTTAGCCTTTAGCTGATGTTTAAGCATTTAGCTCAAGTTTTAGCCTCTAACCTGTGTTTTAGGTTTTAGCTTGTTTATTCGCCTTTCGCTTGTGTTTTAACCTTTAGCTTGTATTTTTGCCTTGAGTCTGTGTTTTAACCTTTAGCCTGTATATTAGCCTTTAGCCCATGTTTTAGCCTTGAGCTTATGTTTTAGCTGTTGGCCCATCTTTTAGCAGTTAGCTCAAGTTTTAGCAGTTAGCTCATATTTTGGCCTTTTAGCTGATGTTTTAGCCTTGAGCTGGTGTTCTAGCCTTAAGCTCATGTTTTAGCTTTAAGCTCATGTTTTTGCAGTTAGCCCATGTTTTAGCAGTTAGCCCATGTTTTAGCAGTTAGCTCATGTTTTAACAGTTAGCTCATGTTTTAACAGTTAGCTCATGTTTTAGCAGTTCGCTCATGTTTGAGCAGTTAGCTCATGTGTTAGCCTTTAGCTTGTGTTTTAGCCTTCAGCCTTAATAACCGACCTGTGTCCAGCTGCAGTCATCCTGTAAACTCTCTGACTGTAAATTAATGACGGAGAATGAAGTCTTTGGAAACACAGCTCTGCTTCGTCTCGGTCTTGAACGTCTCTGAGCAGCAGACATGATCTCTGAGAGTTCTCTGAGCTGGAATTAAAACATGAAGCGCTGCAGAAATGTTCCTAAACTCCCTCCCACTCAGCGAACCTGCGCGTTGGCTGCGTTGGCCGCGGCTTTGTGGGAGCTGTCAGTCTCAGTCAGCGTCTGCCAATCTCCTGATGTCTAAATTTAAAGAGCGGCGTGAGAGCGTGAGGGGGCGGGTTCGTTTCCTCTGAGCCCAGCGTTTGAGGGTTACTGTGACTTGTTGGGTCGAGGTTGTTTGTCAGGAAAAACATTTGACGCTGGTATCTTGACTAATAGAGAAGTTTGATCCTGGTGCAGTCATCAGGTTCCTCAGCGGCGTGTCAGACCCAGCGGGATGAACGGAGCAGCATGGAGGCCGTCAGCTGAGCCTCCTCCACCTCCCTCCGTCTCCTTTCAGCCTGCTCAGCGTGGGGTCTGCGCCTCCATCAGCTGCTGTGTGGGAACAGAGGAACTGGAGCTCAGTGATTGTTATAATTTTCACCCCCCCACGTCTCACGTCCGCCGCCACCTGCATCTTTCCTTTTTTTCCTCCCCATGCCGCTCGCCTCCCGGGGACTCAGGGGGCTTTCATTGGCTCACTGAATCGTCATGGCAACAGCAAACTGGCAATTTGCTGTTCTCAGAGGAGACCATGCCTGTGTCACAGTTTTTAAATGTATATGTGTGTGTGTGTCTGTGTGTGTGTGTGTGTGTGCGTGTGTGTGTGTGTGTGTGTGTGTGTGTGTGTCTGTGTGTGTCTGTGTGTGTGTGTGTGTGTGTGTGTGTGTGTGTGTGTGTGTGTGTCTGTGTGTCTGTGTGTCTGTGTGTGTGTGTGTGTGTGTGTGTGTGTGTGTGTGTGTGTAGTTGGTGTTCCTTTGGGACGTTCTGTTTGGACCAAACCCTGAAACAAGAAAAGTTTTTAAAGAAGTTTAAATTTATTCTTGTTTAATGACCTGACACTGGGATTCATCAGCTCCACCAGCTCCACCAGCTCCACCAGCTCCACCTGCTCCATCAGCTCCACCTGCTCCATCAGCTCCACCAGCTCCATCAGCTCCACCAGCTCCACCAGCTCCACCAGCTCCATCAGCTCCACCAGCTCCATCAGCTCCACCAACTCCATCAGCTCCATCAGCTCCACCAGCTCCATCAGCTCCATCAGCTCCACCAGCTCCATCAGCTCCACCAACTCCATCAGCTCAATGGTTGAGCTCATAGAAACCCACTCACTCACAGACATGACCTGAGTTCCCAGCTCCCAGCCTCTGCTCCATCAGCACCACGCTCCCACAGGAGCCAGCGCTGGGTGGGGGTGACGTCTGAGACCTCTGTGGATGTGCAGCCTGTCACACCCCCATCACACCCCCTCCTCCAGTCTCACAGCTTGACCCTCCCCGGGGTCGGCGGTCTGTGTGGCGGTCCATGACAGGGGTAGGACTGAGGACAGGAAGTGAGACCAAACCATCAGAGAAGCTCGGCCTCATCCTCTCCCCCAGACTGAGCCAAACCCCGACCTGAGTAACAAACCTCATGTCATTATGCAACACGCTGAACTCTTCCAGCCAATAGGATCACAGGAAGCGCTGACGGCTGCTGACAGGAGGTAAAGGTGGAGCACTCAGAGGAGGTGGAGGGAGAGTTATTTTCAGCGTCCTCCGTCGCAGGAGGCACAACGATTACAGCGTCTTCTCACTTTTCTTCATTATATTTTCATTGGTGTAAAGGTTGCTAGGCAACAGTGGCGCTGCTTCAGAGGGCCGTGGAGAGAAAATAGAGACGGGCTGAGTGGGTTTGATTAAAAAAGAATAAATCTTTGATCTTCCTGAGCTCTGCTTGTTGAAAACACAGGACGCCGCCATGGAAGGCACAATTAGTCTGATTAAAGAGTCAGAGCTCCAGGCGCCACGGAGGCTGCTCACGCCACGGAGGCTGCTCACGCCACGGAGGCTGCTCACGCCACGGAGGCTGCTCACGCCACGGAGGCTGCTCACGCCACGTCCAGCATCTGTCAGACAGATACTCAGCCTCACACGTCCTGTTCTGTCTGTTAGTGAGCCCTGTGTTTCAGTCTCAGTCCTGATCAGGAGCTGGAAACTTCCACAAGTCAGACCAGGTCATGGTTGGTTGGATCTCATATAGCCTAGCTAGCTAAGCTAAATGACTCGCAATCATTTCATATATCACATATCACATGTGAGGTGGCGTGTTTTGTGGAGTGGCGTGTTTTGTGGAGTGGCGTGTTTTGTGGAGTGGCGTGTTTTGTGAAGTGGCGTGTTTTGTGAGGTGGCGTGTTTTGTGGAGTGGCGTGTTTTGTGAGGTGGCGTGTTTTGTGGAGTGGCGTCCTGTGATGAACCGTTCTGCTCTTCTTTCTCAGGATTTGAAGCATTTTTCAAACATGCGTTGTTTTCAGTGTGATCTGTGCAGATCCTGGAACATGCTGAATGTTTTTGTCTCTAAAGTCATGGTGGATGTTTTTGTCTCTAAAGTCATGGTGGATGTTTTTGTCTCTAAAGTCATGGTGGATGTTTTGTCTCTAAAGTCATGGTGGATGTTTTGTCTCTAAAGTCATGGTGGATGTTTTTGTCTCTAAAGTCATGGTGGATGTTTTTGTCTCTAAGGTGGATGTTTTTGTCTCTAAAGTCATGGTGGATGTTTTTGTCTCTAAGGTGGATGTTTTTGTCTCTAAAGTCATGGTGGATGTTTTGTCTCTAAAGTCATGGTGGATGTTTTTGTCTCTAAAGTCATGGTGGATGTTTTGTCTCTAAAGTCATGGTGGATGTTTTTGTCTTCAAAGTCATGGTGGATGTTTTTGTGTCTCATTGAGGATCAGTGTTGACGGTACACCTTCCTTGGCGTGTTCACTGTCTGACCTTTAACCTCTTCCTGTCTGGCTCTGGGGCGTTCAGCAGGTCAGTGTTCGCTCTCAGGGTCACACAGAGTTTTATATTCGTGCAGTAAAATCCATCATGAACCTTTTGTCTGCTTTAGAAATGATTTCCCCGCTCTTTAGAGTAGCTGAAGACTTTTGGGTTTTAATGGATCTTTCTTTACGATCTTTGATCCTCGTCTGCTGAGCTGACCCGTCTCCGTCCTCTGGGATCAATAACCTTCATTTCACAGCGTCTTATCTGTGGACGGAGCGAGTATCAGCGGCCGTGTGAGTGCTCTGTGTGTTTCTGAGGACTGGATCGATGTCAGACTAAGTGCTGCAGGATTTTTTTCTCTTGTGTAAAGACTCCTGGGGCCAATCTGTCCATTTATCAGATGTTTAAATTAAAGCAGAACCAAACCAAGGTCTGGACTCGGACTCAGGAGATGGACGAGTAGACTGGTTTTCTTCACAGTCTGACTCATTGTTTTTCAGTCAGACTGAACATTTCTTCAGTTTCAAGCAGCTGTTCACCTGCGTTCACCTGGTGCACTTCCTGTCTGCATGCCTCAGCTCGAGCTTTTCCTGTGAGAGGTTTAAAACGAGCAGAGAAACATGTTGGACATGTGAACAGATCATCCAGGAGAGGACGAACTCTGTTCTCGGTGGATCTGTGAAGTTAGGAAGCTGCTGAGGTAACTCTGAGAGGGAAGGTGTTGCTGAGGGCTCATTGAGACGCTGTCAACCACAGTTTTCACGTCATATTTAAAACCTAAACGCTCCAAAAGCTCTCCTCTAAATTCTGCCAAAAAAAGACAAATTTGTGAGATATCTCTGAACTGCATGACTTTTTTATAAAATATATCTTTTAACTCAGTTTTAAGGATTTTAACTGCCCGTCTGTGTTGATTTTGGTGCCCCCGTGTGGACAAAGTGATATCTCTAATATCTCTGCTGTTTTAATCTGGTTCTTGTAAAAAAAAGAAAAGAAAGAAACCTTCAGATGAAAAATGTGAAAGTGCTTGAAACTGCAGTTCTTCAGGTGTCCACTAGAGGCTGGCCCCAGAATCACCATTAACCACATACACACCCATTCAGAAACGCTGATCTTTACAGCAGAGTTTAACGTTTTCAGCCCGATTAAAAAAACTGTTTGGATCTGGAAAGCTAATGTCTTTAGCGGCACACAGGGCACAGGGGGCTGAACTTTTTCACAACTCATTAATTTCAAAAGTTAATAAGCTCACAAGTTTTGCCCATATAAGGGCGTGGCTGAGTTAGCATTTTCAAAATGCAATCTGTCAACGATAGGCTTTAAAACTCTGCATCAGAAACAGATGGGTGATGTCGTTCTTACACAGTAGAGTCTGTCTGAACCATGTTTGGGCTGAAAATCTGCTCCTGTAGCTCTAACAGTCTGATTTACCCCTCAGGAACAGGAAGTGCTCCATCCTGCTGCTGTGATTGGCTGCTGATGTCGGGGTTCAGGCTGTTTGGGAAACGGTTAAACTCCTACAGGAGCTTTAACGTGTGGTGGACAGTTTGTCCTGTTTGATCAATAACTACAGCGATTATAAAAGTATTGGCTGAATAAACGGTCCAATCATTTAATGGACTAACCGTTAGACTGACGAACCTCTGATTTACGCCTCCGCTCGCCGCTCGCCGCCACCACGATGCATCATTTCCTCTCACTCTAATTAACTGTCGCTTATTTAGTTGCGGCGTGTTTTCAGCGGCGGCGTCCCCAGCAGTGAGGTATCTGATGAATTATTTCCTGCCTCGCAGAAAGCCTGCCCGTCCTCTGAATCATCCGGCCTGGCCCTGCTGAATTATGGGTAGTTAAGCTCAGTGATTACAGCAGATTGCTTAACAATTGCTCGCGTCAGTCAAGCAGAGCGCCATCCACTGTCCCAGATTCACAGAGTCTACCTGGAGCGTCTCTCCTGGGACGGAGGCTGCTGCTCGCCGCGCGTCTCCACCGAGTGTAAGAGGTTTACGGCTGTGACAGGAACTCAGAGAGAGGCAGGAACTCAGAGAGAGGCAGGAACTCAGAGAGAGTCAGGAACTCAGAGAGAGTCAGGAACTCAGAGAGAGGCAGGAACTCAGAGAGAGGCAGGAACTCAGAGAGAGGCAGGAACTCAGAGAGAGGCAGGAACTCAGAGAGAGTCAGACTATTTCCAGATCTTTCCAAGCTGGCGGCTGTGATGATCAGAGCTGCTACTGTCAACAAACGTGGAGTGGAGGTTATTTCTGGAGAGGAATTAACAAGGAGTGTTTGAGTCTGTCAGAGAGGAGCAGAGAGGAGAGGAGAGAGGAGCAGAGAGGAGAGGAGAGGAGAGGAGAGGAGAGGAGAGGAGAGGAGAGGAGAGGAGAGGAGAGGAGAGGAGAGGAGAGGAGAGGAGCGGAGCGGAGGCGGGGAGTCGTCTCAGGTAACGCTGCTACTGTAGAAGTTTCACGTCTCTCCACGGGGGACGACGGTTTGAAGAGACTCTGTCAGAAACACGGCGTCAGTGTTTACAGCATCAGAGCATCAAACAGGAACAGGAAACTTGTAGATCTGATCTGGATCCTCTGGCTGGTCCTCCAGGTCTGGTCCACAGGTGGCCTCTCTAATCAGCAGGTATCAGGGTCAGCTGTGAGGATCTTTATGAGGAGGCTGATATGAGGAGGCTGGAGTCACCTGCTCAGTTTCTGCTCCTCTTCTTCTCCCTAACCCTCGCCGCGGCCTCCAGCTGTCGTCTGACCACGCTTTAACGCCGTCGCTGAAATGAAAACGAAGTGACGTTTACACTTTCTGTCAAACCAAACCAAAGATGGTCCATTCAGGTCTATAAACTCCACCTGGACTCTCCACAGGGCGCTGGTCCAGAGATGAAACTCTGCACGTTCAGCAGAAACTGAAGAACTCAGAGCTGTCAGCTTCAAACCAGCGTCAATCCAGAAACCAGTTTGATTTCATCCACAGAGCAAAGTCTGAGCCCACGCTAACCCCCACCTGTCCACACCTGTCAGCGCAGACCACCTTACAACGTCCTCACACAGACACACCTAGCAGGACTGGACTCATGTTAGAGAGGGGGAGACCAGGAGACCAGGAGACCAGGAGACCAGGAGACCTGGAGACCAGGAGACCTGGAGACCTGGAGACCTGGAGACCTGGAGACCTGGACCCCCATCCAGAGAGACCGACTGAGAGTCAGACTATCAGCAGAGAGCTCCACAGGTGAGCATGTCTCCACCGACACACCTGCTCCTCCTCCACCTCATCACCTCTCCTCATCACCTCTCCTCATCACCTCTCCTCATCACCTCTCCTCATCACCTCTCCTCATCACCTCTCCTCATCACCTCTCCTCAGCTCCTCGGAGCGTTTCAAAGGGAGCGTATCATGAGCAGGAGTCGGGGACGGACGGTGAATCGTAAAACGTGGAATCAAAGTTTGATGAGGAGGACGTGAATAATTCAGAGGCTGGAGATCTGTTGTTGGTCTGAGTTAAACACCAGGGTTTGTTGGACAGGAAGTACGGTTACTGACTCCACCAACGACCATCCACGCTTTGCTTCAACTGAAATACACAGATTGAACCAACCTGAGAATAAAGATCTGACTGAGGCCCAGTTTAACCTTTGATAGACCAACCACAGCTTCAAACCTCGTCGTCAAAGCTCCAGACAGGAAGACAGGAAACGCATCAGAAGGTGAATGTCAGGGCGCCGTCAGACATGAAACGCATCAGAAGGTGAACATCAGAGCGCAGTCAGACAGGAAACGCATCAGAAGGTGAACGTCAGAGCGCAGTCAGACAGGAAACGCATCAGAAGTCGAACATCAGAGTGCCGTCAGACAGGAAACGCATCAGAAGGCTAAAGTCAGAGCGCCATCAGACAGGAAACGCATCAGAAGGCTAAAGTCAGAGCGCCGTCAGACAGGAAACGCATCAGAAGGCTAAAGTCAGAGCGCAGTCAGACAGGAAACGCATCAGAAGGTGAACATCAGAGTGCCGTCAGACAGGAAACGCATCAGAAGGCTAAAGTCAGAGCGCCGTCAGACAGGAAACGCATCAGAAGGCTAAAGTCAGAGCGCAGTCAGACAGGAAACGCATCAGAAGGTGAACATCAGAGCGCCGTCAGACAGGAAACGCATCAGAAGGTGAACATCAGAGCGCCGTCAGACAGGAAACGCATCAGAAGGTGAACATCAGAGCGCTGTCAGACAGGAAACGCATCAGAAGGTGAACATTAGAGCGCCGTCAGACAGGAAACGCATCAGAAGGCTAAAGTCAGAGCGCAGTCAGACAGGAAACGCATCAGAAGGCTAAAGTCAGAGCGCAGTCAGACAGGAAACGCATCAGAAGGCTAAAGTCAGAGCGCCGTCAGACAGGAAACGCATCAGAAGGCTAAAGTCAGAGCGCCGTCAGACAGGAAACGCATCAGAAGGCTAAAGTCAGAGCGCCATCAGACAGGAAACGCAGCCAACATGGCTGCTTGAGTTTCTTATGTGTCAGGAGCTGCAGTTCCTCAAGCGTCCACTAGATGCCTGCTGCAGAAAGATCAGAAACCACAAACACACCCTTTCTCAAAAGTTTATTACACGTAAAAAAAAAAAGTTTCAGTCTGAGTTTCTGAGTGTCCAATCAGCACGCAGCGTACCAGTCCAAGTTTCAGTTTTGAAGGCGATGAATTTACAAACAGCAGAGACGAACCAGACTCTGGTCCAGTGGAGTTCAGCTGTGGACCTGAAGACCTGAGCAGCACCATCAGGTTCCTGGGTTTGTTGGGACCTGATGGCAGCTGGACCCGGCCCGCCGTGTCCCCCTCAGCCGGCCCTCTCTGATCACTCCTCGCTGAACGCTCGCTGGGTGCAGACCCTCGCAGTCCCTGGGAAACACCCTCACGCTGCGTCTCCCTCCCTTTGTGTCCCCTTCCTCCTCCCTCCTCTTCTCCCTCCTCTCCTTCCTCCTTCCTCCTCTCCTCCCTCCTCTCCTTCCTCCCTCCTCTTCCCTCCTCCTCCCTCCTCGCTGACCTATTTGAGCTCTTTCAGGTTCAGCCGCTGCCCAGACTCGTCGATGGCGCTGCGGGGCTTGTTGCTTAGCAACAGCCGGCTTGTGTGGTGGTGGTGGTTTTATGTAAGAGTGGGTTTGGTGGTTGAATGTAGGGCGCTCGGTCTCTGAGGGGAAGCGTGGGGTCGGTTGTGTCAGCGCCGTAACCTCCAGACCCTCATGGTCCACCGGTCCGGTCCTGATGGAGAGGATGGAGCAGGTTCTGGACCTGGTCTTCCTGGAAACCGTCATCAGACGTCAGTTTTTCTCTCCAAAGCTGATATCAAAGCTGTTTCCATGTGAGTGATGTCACAGCGGTCGGACGCTGAGCAGCGGTCAGACGCTGAGCAGCGGTCAGACGCCGAGCAGCGCTCTAACACGGTGAAACACTCTTTGTATGAGCATCAGTGTGTGTGTGTGTGTGTGTGTGTGTGTGTGTGTGTGTGTGTGTGTGTGTGTGTGTGTGTTTCTCTCTGTCCTCCGCCTGTCGGTCCAGATGGCGGTCGACTCGTTTTGGTCAGCAGAGAGGCATCAGTGGCGGTGGAGGTGGTTGCTATGGTGAAAGTGACGTCTGCTGCATTTTTAGCTGCTCCACAAACTGTGACTGTGACTTTAAGAAGGTTTGTTTCACCTGGAGACGCAGAAATCACCAGGTCTGATCAAACCTCACCTTCTGCAAAGTCTGTGGTGATGAGACGTTACTGCTGAGGATGAAGAGCTGAGGATGAAGAGCTGAGGATGAAGAGCTGAGGATGAGGAGCTGAGGATGAAGAGCTGAGGATGAAGAGCTGAGGATGAGGATCTGAGGATGAAGAGCTGAGGATGTAGAGCCGAGGATGAGGAGCTGAGGATGAAGAGCTGAGGATGAAGAGCTGAGGATGAGGAGCTGAGGATGAAGAGCTGAGGATGAGGACCTGAGGATGAAGAGCTGAGGATGAAGAGCTGAGGATGAGGATCTGAGGATGAAGAGCTGAGGATGAAGAGCTGAGGATGAAGAGCTGAGGATGAGGAGCTGAGGATGAAGAGCTGAGGATGAGGACCTGAGGATGAAGAGCTGAGGATGAAGAGCTGAGGATGAGGATCTGAGGATGAAGAGCTGAGGATGAGGAGCTGAGGTTGAAGAGCTGAGGATGAAGAGCTGAGGTTGTGCTGAAGACTCCTCAGTCCTCTTCCTCACAGACCCTCTGAGTGTGACCTGTTGCCATGCTGACTCTGATTGGCTCGCTGGCTGACTGTCTTTTTACAGGAAGTGGGCGTGTCATGTGACCGTTGATGAAATTGGTCACATCCATCATTCTCTGATGCATGTTACGTCTTCCTGAAACACCAACACTCATCACTTTCATCTCTGATTCTCACTGGCAAGTTTATTATCAGAGGGTCTGTTAGTCAGAGTATGATGATAACATCAACCTAATACTAAACACCAGATGTCTGAGCAGAGCATCCTCTGACTGACCTGCTTTTCACAGGAGTTACAGGAGCGTGACAAAGGAGGACGCAGAGAGTCTGTGATGTCATAGGGTCACAGGCTTGATGCAGGAGGATTTACAGCTTAAGATGAAGTCTGGTTTCTTAGGCTGTATTCAGACCAGAAAAGTCCTCTGGTCCACTTGTTTGGTCCGGACCAAAAGCAGACTTTATTTTTATCGTTTGGTGCGGTTCGTATTCAGATTGTACTTTTATCAAGTGGACTATATTGTGTAAACACATCCAGGTGTGTGAGGATCAGTGCTCTCATTGGACAGCACTGACAAAGGGCGGCACACAGAGTACAGACCTGGAAATGGAGGTAAACATGTGTGTTTGTGCTCTTATTAGAGCTGCTAAATCATTTTCAGTTTCAAGAGCAGCTCCTTCAAAGCAGCTTAACAACACCGTTTACAATTTAGGAACAGGAAGACCAATGATCGCAGCAAGGAGGCGCTATGCTCTGCGCGTCCTGACCCACAACATGCTAGCTACAGCGTGGCTAAACAGAAGACGGAGGATCAGGTATGAACCAAAGACGGTTAGGTTACGGTGGCTCTATAGGCCCAAAAGGAGCATGTATCCTGTAGTTAGTTCAGATGGACCTTGTGATGCAGCTGCGCCTGTGTGTTCAGCTCAGTGGTGTTAGCTTTAGCTCAAAGAGCGTTGGTGATGTTTTAACTCAAAGAGCGTTGGTGATGTTTTAACTCAAAGAGCGTTGGTGATGTTTTAACTCAAAGAGCGTTGGTGATGTTTTGACTCAAAGAGCGTTGGTGATGTTTTGACTCAAAGAGCGTTGGTGATGTTTTAACTCAAAGAGCGTTGGTGATGTTTTGACTCAAAGAGCGTTCGTGATGTTTTAACTCAAAGAGCGTTGGTGATGTTTTAACTCAAAGAGCGTTGGTGATGTTTTAACTCAAAGAGCGTTGGTGATGTTTTAACTCAAAGAGCGTTGGTGATGTTTTAACTCAAAGAGCGTTGGTGATGTTTATCCCAAAGAGCGTTGGTGATGTTTTGATCCAGTTCGGCTCAGAGTGCAGAGTATTTCTGATCGTCCATCAGAGCTCACGCTGGAGGTGTTTCAGGAGGAGCGTCTGCTCTGGAGCATGGTGGTGTCGTCTGCAGCAGGAAGTGGCTCCAGAAGCTGATCTACGCCGTGCAACGAGCGTGCATCCCAAAAATAACCAACAGACCATAATAACTGAAGGATGAAGGGCTTCAACGTGACCGCGCTTTGTTAAAAATATCACAGGAGGATTCACATGACAGCTCTGTCCTCCTAAAAACACACACACACACACATACACACACACACTGTTACAGTCACATTCAGACACACACTGCATCCTCACCATACCAATGGTTGTCATGGCAACTCCACTCCTCACATCTCTGCCTCCCCTGCCCCCCCTCCTCGTCACGTCTAACAGAAAATCCATATAAGGAGGGAAACGCTGTGTCCTGAACGCACCGTGTTTGCTGCTGCCGTGGTGACGGGACGCTGCGAGTCGTTGGCTTCGATTCCCTGATTTATTCATTGATTATCATCATTCTGATAAAAAAAGGTTAGAATATACGTACGAAGAAGAATGAAGGAGGGAAATGGGTGTTTGTTTTACTCTGTGACAGCGCAGATAAAAGATGCTCAGAGGTGAAGAGGACCAAAAAAGAAAGATGGCGCTAACCGCTCCAGGCCGCTTTGAACAGCCGGCGTGTTCTGCTTTGACTCGTCCTCCAGCAGAGACGATCTGTCAAACAGAGCCGGCCACTTCCTGCTGAGCAGAAACAAACAGGAAGAATGAAAAATAAAGTTTCTGTCTTAAATTATCATTACTTAGAACAAACTGAGTGTTTGAGTCTGTTAAAAACCTCCTGACTTTAAGAGCAACAGGTTTCTCTGCTGACGTCCTCCATCTTTAACCGCCAGCCGATTCAGTCTGATTTCATCTGTTCCTCCAGGTAAAGTATCTCCCTCGTTAAAAAACAGCCTGACATGTCGTCAGGTCTGTCTCAGCTCCCGGTCTGTGGTTTTTATAGATTAAAATCTTCATCAGTCGATCAGTTCATCAGTCGATCAGATCATCAGCAGATCAGTTCATCAGTCGATCAGATCATCAGCAGATCAGTTCATCAGTCGATCAATTCATCAGCAGATCAGTTCATCAGCAGATCAGTTCATCAGCAGATCAGTTCATCAGTCGATCAGTTCATCAGCAGATCAGTTCATCAGTCGATCAGTTCATCAACAGATCAGTTCATCAGTCGATCAGTTCATCAACAGATCAGTTCATCAGCAGATCAGTTCATCAGTTCATCAGCAGATCAGTTCATCAGTTCATCAGTCGATCAGTTCATCAGCAGATCAGTTCATCAGTTCATCAGTCGATCAGTTCATCAGTCGATCATTTCATCAGCAGATCAGTTCATCAGCAGATCAGTTCATCAGTTCATCAGCAGATCAGTTCATCAGTTCATCAGTTCATCAGCAGATCAGTTCATCAGTTCATCAGCAGATCAGTTCATCAGTTCATCAGCAGATCAGTTCATCAGTTCATCAGTTCATCAGCAGATCAGTTCATCAGTTCATCAGCAGATCAGTTCATCAGCAGATCAGTTCATCAGCAGATCAGTTCATCAGTTCATCAGCAGATCAGTTCATCAGCAGATCAGTTCATCAGTTCATCAGCAGATCAGTTCATCAGTCGATCAGTTCATCAGCAGATCAGTTCATCAGTTCATCAGCAGATCAGTTCATCAGCAGATCAGTTCATCAGTTCATCAGCAGATCAGTTCATCAGTTCATCAGTTCATCAGCAGATCAGTTCATCAGTTCATCAGCAGATCAGTTCATCAGTTCATCAGCAGATCAGTTCATCAGTTCATCAGCAGATCAGTTCATCAGCAGATCAGTTCATCGGCAGATCAGTTCATCAGCAGATCAGTTCATCAGTTCATCAGCAGATCAGTTCATCAGTTCATCAGTTCATCAGCAGATCAGTTCATCAGTTCATCAGCAGATCAGTTCATCAGCAGATCAGTTCATCAGTTCATCAGCAGATCAGTTCATCAGCAGATCAGTTCATCAGCAGATCAGTTCATCAGTTCATCAGCAGATCAGTTCATCAGTCGATCAGTTCATCAGCAGATCAGTTCATCAGTTCATCAGCAGATCAGTTCATCAGCAGATCAGTTCATCAGTCGATCAGTTCATCAGTTCATCAGCAGATCAGTTCATCAGTTCATCAGCAGATCAGTTCATCAGTCGATCAGTTCATCAGCAGATCAATTCATCAGTTCATCAGCAGATCAGTTCATCAGTCGATCAGTTCATCAGCAGATCAGTTCATCAGCAGATTAGTTCATCAGTCGATCAGTTCATCAGCAGATCAGTTCATCAGTTGATCAGTTCATCAGTCGATCAGTTCATCAGTTGATCAGTTCATCAGTAGATCAGTTCATCAGTCGATCAGTCTCCTTCTTCTCCAGAATAAAATCCCAGCGCTGTGAGATTAAACCAGAAAAAACTTCATTGTGTCTTTAATCTCGTAGCATAACGACGTAGTCTTACCTTTGTCATGATACACTGAGACATATTAACTCCCAGGAAAATGACCACTTTGATCTTTAATGAAGTTTGACCTGAATTAAACTTTCCTGACGTCACACTTTGACTTTTATTCTACTTTCATTTCTTAACCTCTTAACGTGTTTAAACTGAGTCATCAGACAGATTATGGGATTATAATCCGGTGCCAGTTTATCTTTATTCTAACCTTGGTCTTTATGTCATTACTTCATGTAAACTTTAACATCGTGACGTCAGGACCAGCGTCTGTGCTCTGGCTCCACGCTGACGTTGTTACAGTTTGATTTTGACATTAAGAAGTTTTCCTTCATCAGTTTCTTCTTCTTCAAACTTTCCCAGCTGTAAGCATGGAGCAGATTATTTCCTCTCTAACCTGTGACCACAACAACCAAACCCTCCGACCTAAACTTAGACCTGAAGTTTTTATTAAACTTTAATTTTGTATTTCTTAATTTAATTTTGACCTTTGACCCTTTCCACTTTATTTCTTCTCAAATATTCTTCATCTGGATTTTAATTTTTTTTTTTACTTGAATCTTTTCCCTTTTTCTTCTTCTTAGTTCTCCAAACATGATGAGTTATTGCTCTCTGACCTACTGTCGTTAATGATGATTAATTAATGATGTAGAAAGAAATAAACTTCATGTTCTTTTGTTGTTCCTGTGTGTGTGCGATTCATGGTGATTCGAGAAACTAAGAATTACTGAAGCGTTTGTTTTTAACGTCTGATTACAAAGAGACGGGGTCAGAGGAGGTTTGAAATGTTTCAGGTGTTCATCAGCAGTTTTCAGGATTCAGCCAATCAACATCAACGATCATCAACCTGTCACCTGTGCCCCCCTTAGCCCCGCCCACTGAAAGACCAAGGCAGAGCCTCAGACACCATGGTGCAGAAACATGAAACGTTGAAGAAAGAGACGATGGGGTCGTGTTTATTGGGTGAGTCAGGTGCAGGTGAGTGATGTAGGAGCTGATCAGTGATTGGTCCGTCACACGGCGTGATGTAAACCCACAGGAAACACCTCACACAGGAAGGTCAGGTGTTGTCAGTCGAGCCTTTTTGTTCGATTGAACACTGATCGTTTGAGTTTGTTAGTTACCGTCAG